>NW_028276313.1:0-169315 GCF_052056855.1 Sturnus vulgaris
TACAGCGTGTTCTCTGTTCTGCGGGCAAGCTCTGCCCTCTTGCCTGGCCCCGGGAGCAAAGTCCGTGCGAGCACTGTCGGGAGCTTCCAGTGGCATAATGCACCCGTAGAGGACGGCATCTCTTGCTCGCCTTTCAAGGATGCGATTCCTAACAGCGAGAAGCAGCTAGAGGCAAAAACTGCATGACGAGTACTGAGGGACAACGTTAGAACCGTCTCTGTCCTGGCACATTTGCGTGTGCCATAATTCCCTCGCGGGCTCTTCAGGCCGTGTGCGAAGCCCGGTACTGCGAGCGCATGCTACTCGCAGCTCAGAAGGACGCGTGGAGCTAGCGGCGAATTCGGGATGAGCTCTTCGCTGCACTGCGCCGCTCGCAATGCGGCTTCGTTCTTCGGCCTTCTGCCGTCGGGCGACAGGCTGAACTTCCAGGCGGTCTAGTTGCAGCTCTTGGCCAACTAGCTGTGTTATCAGTTCTGCGGGGCAAGCATCGCCCTCTTGGCTGTTGGCCCCGGGAGCAAAGCCCGAGCGAGCACTTCGACCTCAGTGATATGCATCCCGGGATCGGACTGCTCTTGCTGCTCGTCTTTCAAGGACGCGAGTTCCTAACAGACAGAAGCAGCAGAGGCACAAACTGCATGACGAGAAAGGGACAACGTAGTAACACGTCTCTGTCCTGGGCACTTTGCGTGTGACCATAACTTCCCTCCAGGGTCTTCGGGCCTTGCGAAGCCCCGTGGTACTGCTGAGCAGCTGCTAGCTCGCTGAGCTCAGAAGGGACCGGGAGCTATGCGGGCGAGATTCGGTATGATGCTCTTGGTCTGACCTGCACTGCGCGCTCGAAAGCGGCTTCGTTCTTCGCCTTCTGCCGTCCGGGCGACAGCGTGAACTCGGCGGTCGAGTTTGGCAGCTCTGCCAAGACAGCGTGTCTCAGTTCTGCGGGCAAGCACGCCCTCTTGCCTTGGCCCCGGGAGCAAAGTCCCGAGCGAGCACTCGACTCAGTGCAATGCACCCGGAAGGACGCTCTCGCTCGCCTTTCAAGGAGCGATTCCTAACAGCAGAAGCAGCAGAGGCACAAACTGCATGACGAGAAGGGACAACGTAGAACACGTCTCTGTCCTGGCACATTTTGCGTGTGCCATACTTCCCTCCGGGTCTTCGGGCCTGCGAAGCCCCGTGTACTGCGAGCGCTGCTACTCGCAGCTCAGAAGGACGTGGAGCTAGCGGCGAATTCGGAGAGCTCTTCGCTGCACTTGCGGCCGCTCGCAAGCGGCTTCGTTCTTCGCCTTCTGCCGTCCTGGCGACAGGCTGAACTCCGGCGGTCAGTTTGCAGCTCTGCCCAACAAGCGTGTTCTCAGTTCTGCGGCAAGCACGCCCTCTTGCCTTGGCCCCGGGAGCAATAGTCCCGAGCGATGCACTCGACTCAGTGCAATGCACCCGAAGGACGCTCTCTGCTCCGCTCTTTCAAGGAGCGATTCCTAACAGCAGAAGCAGCAGAGGCACAAACTGCATGACGAGAAGGGACAACGTAGACACGTCTCTGTCCTGGCAATTTGCGTGTGCCATACTTCCCTCCGGGGTCTTCGGGCCTTGCGCAAGCCCCGTGTAACTGCGAGCGCTGCTACTCGCAGCTCAGAAGGACCGTGGAGCTAGCGGCGAATTCGGAGAGCTCTTCGCTGCACTGCGCCGCTCGCAAGCGGCTTCGTTCTTCGCCTTCTGCCGTCCGTGCGACAGCTGAACTCCGGCGGTCACGTTGCAGCTCTGCCCCAACAGCGTGTCTCAGTTCTGCGGGCAAGCACGCCCTCTTGCCTTGGCCCCGGGAGCAAAGTCCCGATGCGAGCACTCGACTCAGTGCAATGCACCCGGGAAGGACGCTCTCGCTCGCCTTTCAAGGAGCGATTCCTAACAGCAGAAGCAGCAGAGGCACAAACTGCATGACGAAGAAGGACAACGTAGAACACGTCTCTGTCCTGGCACATTTGCGTGTGCCATACTTCCCTCCGGGTCTTCGGGCCTTGCGAAGCCCCGTGTACTGCGAGCGCTGCTACTCGCAGCTCAGAAGGACCGTGGAGCTAGCGGCGAATTCGGAGAGCTCTTCGCTGCACTGCGCCGCTCGCAAGCGGCTTCGTTCTTCGCCTTCTGCGTCCGGCGACAGCTGAACTCCGGCGGTCAGTTGCAGCTCTGCCCAACAGCGTGTTCTCAGTTCTGCGGGCAAGCACGCCCTCTTGCCTTGCCCCGGGAGCAAAGTCCCGAGCGAGCACTCGACTCAGTGCAATGCACCCGGAAGGACGCTCTCGCTCGCCTTTCAAGGAGCGATTCCTAACAGCAGAAGCAGCAGAGGCACAAACTGCATGACGAGAAGGGACAACGTAGAACACGTCTCTGTCCTGGCACATTTGCGTGTGCCATACTTCCCTCCGGGTCTTCGGGCCTTGCGAAAGCCCCGTGTACTGCGAGCGCTGCTACTCGCAGCTCAGGAAGGACCGTGGAGCTAGCGGCGAATTCGGAGAGCTCTTCGCTGCACTGCGCCGCTCGCAAGCGGCTTTCGTTCTTCGCCTTCTGCCGTCCGGCGAGAGCTGAACTCCGGCGGTCAGTTGCAGCTCTGCCCAACAGCGTGTTCTCAGTTCTGCGGGCAAGCACGCCCTCTTGCCTTGGCCCCGGGAGCAAAGTCCCGAGCGAGCACTCGACTCAGTGCAATGCACCCGGAAGGACGCTCTCGCTCGCCTTTCAAGGAGCGTTCCTAACAGCAGAAGCAGCAGAGGCACAACTGCATGACGAGAAGGGACAACGTAGAACACGTCTCTGTCTGGCACATTTGCGTGTGCCATACTTCCCTCCGGGTCTTCGGGCCTTGCGAAGCCCCGTGTACTGCGAGCGCTGCTACTCGCAGCTCAGAAGGACCGTGGAGCTAGCGGCGAATTCGGAGAGCTCTTCGCTGCACTGCGCCGCTCGCAAGCGGCTTCGTTCTTCGCCTTCTGCCGTCCGGCGACAGCTGAACTCGGCGGTCAGTTGCAGCTCTGCCCAACAGCGTGTTCTCAGTTCTGCGGGCAAGCACGCCCTCTTGCCTTGGCCCCGGGAGCAAAGTCCCGAGCGAGCACTCGACTCAGTGCAATGCACCCGGAAGGACGCTCTCGCTCGCCTTTCAAGGAGCGATTCCTAACAGCAGAAGCAGCAGAGGCACAACTGCATGACGAGAAGGGACAACGTAGAACACGTCTCTGTCCTGGCACATTTGCGTGTGCCATACTTCCTCCGGGTCTTCGGGCCTTGCGAAGCCCCGTGTACTGCGAGCGCTGCTACTCGCAGCTCAGAAGGACCGTGGAGCTAGCGGCGAATTCGGAGAGCTCTTCGCTGCACTGCGCCGCTCGCAAGCGGCTTCGTTCTTCGCCTTCTGCCGTCCGGCGACAGCTGAACCTCCGGCGGTCAGTTGCAGCTCTGCCCAACAGCGTGTTCTCAGTTCTGCGGGCAAGCACGCCCTCTTGCTTGGCCCGGGAGCAAAGTCTCCGAGCGAGCACTCGACTCAGTGCAATGCACCCGGAAGGACGCTCTCGCTCGCCTTTCAAGGAGCGATTCCTAACAGCAGAAGCAGCAGAGGCACAAACTGCATGACGAGAAGGGACAACGTAGAACACGTCTCTGTCCTGGCACATTTGCGTGTGCCATACTTCCCTCCGGGTCTTCGGGCCTTGCGAAGCCCCGTGTACTGCGAGCGCTGCTACTCGCAGCTCAGAAGGACCGTGGAGCTAGCGGCGAATTCGGAGAGCTCTTCGCTGCACTGCGCCGCTCGCAAGCGGCTTCGTTCTTCGCCTTCTGCCGTCCGGCGACAGCTGAAACTCCGGCGGTCAGTTGCAGCTCTGCCCAACAGCGTGTTCTCAGTTCTGCGGGCAAGCACGCCCTCTTGCCTTGGCCCCGGGAGCAAAGTCCCGAGCGAGCACTCGACTCAGTGCAATGCACCCGAAGGACGCTCTCGCTCGCCTTTCAAGGAGCGATTCCTAACAGCAGAAGCAGCAGAGGCACAAACTGCATGACGAGAAGGGACAACGTAGAACACGTCTCTGTCCTGGCACATTTGCGTGTGCCATACTTCCCTCCGGGTCTTCGGGCCTTGCGAAGCCCCGTGTACTGCGAGCGCTGCTACTCGCAGCTCAGAAGGACCGTGGAGCTAGCGGCGAATTCGGAGAGCTCTTCGCTGCACTGCGCCGCTCGCAAGCGGCTTCGTTCTTCGCCTTCTGCCGTCCGGCGAGAGCTGAACTCCGGCGGTCAGTTGCAGCTCTGCCCAACAGCGTGTTCTCAGTTCTGCGGGCAAGCACGCCCTCTTGCCTTGGCCCCGGGAGCAAAGTCCCGAGCGAGCACTCGACTCAGTGCAATGCACCCGGAAGGACGCTCTCGCTCGCCTTTCAAGGAGCGATTCCTAACAGCAGAAGCAGCAGAGGCACAAACTGCATGACGAGAAGGGACAACGTAGAACACGTCTCTGTCCTGGCACATTTGCGTGTGCCATACTTCCCTCCGGGTCTTCGGCCTTGCGAAGCCCCGTGTACTGCGAGCGCTGCTACTCGCAGCTCAGAAGGACCGTGGAGCTAGCGGCGAATTCGGAGAGCTCTTCGCTGCACTGCGCCGCTCGCAAGCGGCTTCGTTCTTCGCCTTCTGCCGTCCGGCGACAGCTGAACTCCGGCGGTCAGTTGCAGCTCTGCCCAACAGCGTGTTCTCAGTTCTGCGGGCAAGCACGCCCTCTTGCCTTGGCCCCGGGAGCAAAGTCCCGAGCGAGCACTCGACTCAGTGCAATGCACCCGGAAGGACGCTCTCGCTCGCCTTTCAAGGAGCGATTCCTAACAGCAGAAGCAGCAGAGGCACAAACTGCATGACGAGAAGGGACAACGTAGAACACGTCTCTGTCCTGGCACATTTGCGTGTGCCATACTTCCCTCCGGGTCTTCGGGCCTTGCGAAGCCCCGTGTACTGCGAGCGCTGCTACTCGCAGCTCAGAAGGACCGTGGAGCTAGCGGCGAATTCGGAGAGCTCTTCGCTGCACTGCGCCGCTCGCAAGCGGCTTCGTTCTTCGCCTTCTGCCGTCCGGCGACAGCTGAACTCCGGCGGTCAGTTGCAGCTCTGCCCAACAGCGTGTTCTCAGTTCTGCGGGCAAGCACGCCCTCTTGCCTTGGCCCCGGGAGCAAAGTCCCGAGCGAGCACTCGACTCAGTGCAATGCACCCGGAAGGACGCTCTCGCTCGCCTTTCAAGGAGCGATTCCTAACAGCAGAAGCAGCAGAGGCACAAACTGCATGACGAGAAGGGACAACGTAGAACACGTCTCTGTCCTGGCACATTTGCGTGTGCGATACTTCCCTCCGGGTCTTCGGGCCTTGCGAAGCCCCGTGTACTGCGAGCGCTGCTACTCGCAGCTCAGAAGGACCGTGGAGCTAGCGGCGAATTCGGAGAGCTCTTCGCTGCACTGCGCCGCTCGCAAGCGGCTTCGTTCTTCGCCTTCTGCCGTCCGGCGAGAGCTGAACTCCGGCGGTCAGTTGCAGCTCTGCCCAACAGCGTGTTCTCAGTTCTGCGGGCAAGCACGCCCTCTTGCCTTGGCCCCGGGAGCAAAGTCCCGAGCGAGCACTCGACTCAGTGCAATGCACCCGGAAGGACGCTCTCGCTCGCCTTTCAAGGAGCGATTCCTAACAGCAGAAGCAGCAGAGGCACAAACTGCATGACGAGAAGGGACAACGTAGAACACGTCTCTGTCCTGGCACATTTGCGTGTGCCATACTTCCCTCCGGGTCTTCGGGCCTTGCGAAGCCCCGTGTACTGCGAGCGCTGCTACTCGCAGCTCAGAAGGACCGTGGAGCTAGCGGCGAATTCGGAGAGCTCTTCGCTGCACTGCGCCGCTCGCAAGCGGCTTCGTTCTTCGCCTTCTGCCGTCCGGCGAGAGCTGAACTCCGGCGGTCAGTTGCAGCTCTGCCCAACAGCGTGTTCTCAGTTCTGCGGGCAAGCACGCCCTCTTGCCTTGGCCCCGGGAGCAAAGTCCCGAGCGAGCACTCGACTCAGTGCAATGCACCCGGAAGGACGCTCTCGCTCGCCTTTCAAGGAGCGATTCCTAACAGCAGAAGCAGCAGAGGCACAAACTGCATGACGAGAAGGGACAACGTAGAACACGTCTCTGTCCTGGCACATTTGCGTGTGCGATACTTCCCTCCGGGTCTTCGGGCCTTGCGAAGCCCCGTGTACTGCGAGCGCTGCTACTCGCAGCTCAGAAGGACCGTGGAGCTAGCGGCGAATTCGGAGAGCTCTTCGCTGCACTGCGCCGCTCGCAAGCGGCTTCGTTCTTCGCCTTCTGCCGTCCGGCGAGAGCTGAACTCCGGCGGTCAGTTGCAGCTCTGCCCAACAGCGTGTTCTCAGTTCTGCGGGCAAGCACGCCCTCTTGCCTTGGCCCCGAGAGCAAAGTCCCGAGCGAGCACTCGACTCAGTGCAATGCACCCGGAAGGACGCTCTCGCTCGTCTTTCAAGGAGCGATTCCTAACAGCAGAAGCAGCAGAGGCACAAACTGCATGACGAGAAGGGACAACGTAGAACACGTCTCTGTCCTGGCACATTTTCGTGTGCGAAACTTCCCTCCGGGTCTTCGGGCCTTGCGAAGCCCCGTGTACTGCGAGCGCTGCTACTCGCAGCTGAGAAGGACCGTGGAGCTAGCGGCGAATTCGGAGAGCTCTTCGCTGCACTGCGCCGCTCGCAAGCGGCTTCGTTCTTCGCCTTCTGCCGTCCGGCGAGAGCTGAACTCCGGCGGTCAGTTGCAGCTCTGCCCAACAGCGTGTTCTCAGTTCTGCGGGCAAGCACGCCCTCTTGCCTTGGCCCCGGGAGCAAAGTCCCGAGCGAGCACTCGACTCAGTGCAATGCACCCGGAAGGACGCTCTCGCTCGCCTTTCAAGGAGCGATTCCTAACAGCAGAAGCAGCAGAGGCACAAACTGCATGACGAGAAGGGACAACGTAGAACACGTCTCTGTCCTGGCACATTTGCGTGTGCGATACTTCCCTCCGGGTCTTCGGGCCTTGCGAAGCTCCGTGTACTGCGAGCGCTGCTACTCGCAGCTGAGAAGGACCGTGGAGCTAGCGGCGAATTCGGAGAGCTCTTCGCTGCACTGCGCCGCTCGCAAGCGGCTTCGTTCTTCGCCTTCTGCCGTCCGGCGACAGCTGAACTCCGGCGGTCAGTTGCAGCTCTGCCCAACAGCGTGTTCTCAGTTCTGCGGGCAAGCACGCCCTCTTGCCTTGGCCCCGGGAGCAAAGTCCCGAGCGAGCACTCGACTCAGTGCAATGCACCCGGAAGGACGCTCTCGCTCGCCTTTCAAGGAGCGATTCCTAACAGCAGAAGCAGCAGAGGCACAAACTGCATGACGAGAAGGGACAACGTAGAACACGTCTCTGTCCTGGCACATTTGCGTGTGCCATACTTCCCTCCGGGTCTTCGGGCCTTGCGAAGCCCCGTGTACTGCGAGCGCTGCTACTCGCAGCTGAGAAGGAGCGTGGAGCTAGCGGCGAATTCGGAGAGCTCTTCGCTGCACTGCGCCGCTCGCAAGCGGCTTCGTTCTTCGCCTTCTGCCGTCCGGCGACAGCTGAACTCCGGCGGTCAGTTGCAGCTCTGCCCAACAGCGTGTTCTCAGTTCTGCGGGCAAGCACGCCCTCTTGCCTTGGCCCCGGGAGCAAAGTCCCGAGCGAGCACTCGACTCAGTGCAATGCACCCGGAAGGACGCTCTCGCTCGCCTTTCAAGGAGCGATTCCTAACAGCAGAAGCAGCAGAGTCACAAACTGCATGACGAGAAGGGACAACGTAGAACACGTCTCTGTCCTGGCACATTTTCGTGTGCGAAACTTCCCTCCGGGTCTTCGGGCCTTGCGAAGCCCCGTGTACTGCGAGCGCTGCTACTCGCAGCTCAGAAGGACCGTGGAGCTAGCGGCGAATTCGGAGAGCTCTTCGCTGCACTGCGCCGCTCGCAAGCGGCTTCGTTCTTCGCCTTCTGCCGTCCGGCGAGAGCTGAACTCCGGCGGTCAGTTGCAGCTCTGCCCAACAGCGTGTTCTCAGTTCTGCGGGCAAGCACGCCCTCTTGCCTTGGCCCCGGGAGCAAAGTCCCGAGCGAGCACTCGACTCAGTGCAATGCACCCGGAAGGACGCTCTCGCTCGTCTTTCAAGGAGCGATTCCTAACAGCAGAAGCAGCAGAGGCACAAACTGCATGACGAGAAGGGACAACGTAGAACACGTCTCTGTCCTGGCACATTTGCGTGTGCCATACTTCCCTCCGGGTCTTCGGGCCTTGCGAAGCCCCGTGTACTGCGAGCGCTGCTACTCGCAGCTGAGAAGGACCGTGGAGCTAGCGGCGAATTCGGAGAGCTCTTCGCTGCACTGCGCCGCTCGCAAGCGGCTTCGTTCTTCGCCTTCTGCCGTCCGGCGACAGCTGAACTCCGGCGGTCAGTTGCAGCTCTGCCCAACAGCGTGTTCTCAGTTCTGCGGGCAAGCACGCCCTCTTGCCTTGGCCCCGAGAGCAAAGTCCCGAGCGAGCACTCGACTCAGTGCAATGCACCCGGAAGGACGCTCTCGCTCGTCTTTCAAGGAGCGATTCCTAACAGCAGAAGCAGCAGAGGCACAAACTGCATGACGAGAAGGGACAACGTAGAACACGTCTCTGTCCTGGCACATTTGCGTGTGCCATACTTCCCTCCGGGTCTTCGGGCCTTGCGAAGCCCCGTGTACTGCGAGCGCTGCTACTCGCAGCTGAGAAGGACCGTGGAGCTAGCGGCGAATTCGGAGAGCTCTTCGCTGCACTGCGCCGCTCGCAAGCGGCTTCGTTCTTCGCCTTCTGCCGTCCGGCGACAGCTGAACTCCGGCGGTCAGTTGCAGCTCTGCCCAACAGCGTGTTCTCAGTTCTGCGGGCAAGCACGCCCTCTTGCCTTGGCCCCGAGAGCAAAGTCCCGAGCGAGCACTCGACTCAGTGCAATGCACCCGGAAGGACGCTCTCGCTCGTCTTTCAAGGAGCGATTCCTAACAGCAGAAGCAACAGAGGCACAAACTGCATGACGAGAAGGGACAACTTAGAACACGTCTCTGTCCTGGCACATTTGCGTGTGCCATACTTCCCTCCGGGTCTTCGGGCCTTGCGAAGCCCCGTGTACTGCGAGCGCTGCTACTCGCAGCTCAGAAGGACCGTGGAGCTAGCGGCGAATTCGGAGAGCTCTTCGCTGCACTGCGCCGCTCGCAAGCGGCTTCGTTCTTCGCCTTCTGCCGTCCGGCGAGAGCTGAACTCCGGCGGTCAGTTGCAGCTCTGCCCAACAGCGTGTTCTCAGTTCTGCGGGCAAGCACGCCCTCTTGCCTTGGCCCCGAGAGCAAAGTCCCGAGCGAGCACTCGACTCAGTGCAATGCACCCGGAAGGACGCTCTCGCTCGTCTTTCAAGGAGCGATTCCTAACAGCAGAAGCAGCAGAGGCACAAACTGCATGACGAGAAGGGACAACGTAGAACACGTCTCTGTCCTGGCACATTTGCGTGTGCCATACTTCCCTCCGGGTCTTCGGGCCTTGCGAAGCCCCGTGTACTGCGAGCGCTGCTACTCGCAGCTGAGAAGGACCGTGGAGCTAGCGGCGAATTCGGAGAGCTCTTCGCTGCACTGCGCCGCTCGCAAGCGGCTTCGTTCTTCGCCTTCTGCCGTCCGGCGAGAGCTGAACTCCAGCGGTCAGTTGCAGCTCTGCCCAACAGCGTGTTCTCAGTTCTGCGGGCAAGCACGCCCTCTTGCCTTGGCCCCGAGTGCAAAGTCCCGAGCGAGCACTCGACTCAGTGCAATGCACCCGGAAGGACGCTCTCGCTCGCCTTTCAAGGAGCGATTCCTAACAGCAGAAGCAGCAGAGGCACAAACTGCATGACGAGAAGGGACAACGTAGAACACGTCTCTGTCCTGGCACATTTGCGTGTGCCATACTTCCCTCCGGGTCTTCGGGCCTTGCGAAGCCCCGTGTACTGCGAGCGCTGCTACTCGCAGCTCAGAAGGACCGTGGAGCTAGCGGCGAATTCGGAGAGCTCTTCGCTGCACTGCGCCGCTCGCAAGCGGCTTCGTTCTTCGCCTTCTGCCGTCCGGCGAGAGCTGAACTCCGGCGGTCAGTTGCAGCTCTGCCCAACAGCGTGTTCTCAGTTCTGCGGGCAAGCACGCCCTCTTGCCTTGGCCCCGAGAGCAAAGTCCCGAGCGAGCACTCGACTCAGTGCAATGCACCCGGAAGGACGCTCTCGCTCGTCTTTCAAGGAGCGATTCGTAACAGCAGAAGCAGCAGAGGCACAAACTGCATGACGAGAAGGGACAACGTAGAACACGTCTCTGTCCTGGCACATTTTCGTGTGCGAAACTTCCCTCCGGGTCTTCGGGCCTTGCGAAGCCCCGTGTACTGCGAGCGCTGCTACTCGCAGCTGAGAAGGACCGTGGAGCTAGCGGCGAATTCGGAGAGCTCTTCGCTGCACTGCGCCGCTCGCAAGCGGCTTCGTTCTTCGCCTTCTGCCGTCCGGCGAGAACTGAACTCCGGCGGTCAGTTGCAGCTCTGCCCAACAGCGTGTTCTCAGTTCTGCGGGCAAGCACGCCCTCTTGCCTTGGCCCCGGGAGCAAAGTCCCGAGCGAGCACTCGACTCAGTGCAATGCACCCGGAAGGACGCTCTCGCTCGCCTTTCAAGGAGCGATTCCTAACAGCAGAAGCAGCAGAGGCACAAACTGCATGACGAGAAGGGACAACGTAGAACACGTCTCTGTCCTGGCACATTTGCGTGTGCGATACTTCCCTCCGGGTCTTCGGGCCTTGCGAAGCCCCGTGTACTGCGAGCGCTGCTACTCGCAGCTCAGAAGGACCGTGGAGCTAGCGGCGAATTCGGAGAGCTCTTCGCTGCACTGCGCCGCTCGCAAGCGGCTTCGTTCTTCGCCTTCTGCCGTCCGGCGACAGCTGAACTCCGGCGGTCAGTTGCAGCTCTGCCCAACAGCGTGTTCTCAGTTCTGCGGGCAAGCACGCCCTCTTGCCTTGGCCCCGGGAGCAAAGTCCCGAGCGAGCACTCGACTCAGTGCAATGCACCCGGAAGGACGCTCTCGCTCGCCTTTCAAGGAGCGATTCCTAACAGCAGAAGCAGCAGAGGCACAAACTGCATGACGAGAAGGGACAACGTAGAACACGTCTCTGTCCTGGCACATTTGCGTGTGCCATACTTCCCTCCGGGTCTTCGGGCCTTGCGAAGCCCCGTGTACTGCGAGCGCTGCTACTCGCAGCTCAGAAGGACCGTGGAGCTAGCGGCGAATTCGGAGAGCTCTTCGCTGCACTGCGCCGCTCGCAAGCGGCTTCGTTCTTCGCCTTCTGCCGTCCGGCGACAGCTGAACTCCGGCGGTCAGTTGCAGCTCTGCCCAACAGCGTGTTCTCAGTTCTGCGGGCAAGCACGCCCTCTTGCTTTGGCCCCGGGAACAAAGTCCCGAGCGAGCACTCGACTCAGTGCAATGCACCCGGAAGGACGCTCTCGCTCGCCTTTCAAGGAGCGATTCCTAACAGCAGAAGCAGCAGAGGCACAAACTGCATGACGAGAAGGGACAACGTAGAACACGTCTCTGTCCTGGCACATTTGCGTGTGCCATACTTCCCTCCGGGTCTTCGGGCCTTGCGAAGCCCCGTGTACTGCGAGCGCTGCTACTCGCAGCTCAGAAGGACCGTGGAGCTAGCGGCGAATTCGGAGAGCTCTTCGCTGCACTGCGCCGCTCGCAAGCGGCTTCGTTCTTCGCCTTCTGCCGTCCGGCGACAGCTGAACTCCGGCGGTCAGTTGCAGCTCTGCCCAACAGCGTGTTCTCAGTTCTGCGGGCAAGCACGCCCTCTTGCCTTGGCCCCGGGAGCAAAGTCCCGAGCGAGCACTCGACTCAGTGCAATGCACCCGGAAGGACGCTCTCGCTCGCCTTTCAAGGAGCGATTCCTAACAGCAGAAGCAGCAGAGGCACAAACTGCATGACGAGAAGGGACAACGTAGAACACGTCTCTGTCCTGGCACATTTGCGTGTGCCATACTTCCCTCCGGGTCTTCGGGCCTTGCGAAGCCCCGTGTACTGCGAGCGCTGCTACTCGCAGCTCAGAAGGACCGTGGAGCTAGCGGCGAATTCGGAGAGCTCTTCGCTGCACTGCGCCGCTCGCAAGCGGCTTCGTTCTTCGCCTTCTGCCGTCCGGCGAGAGCTGAACTCCGGCGGTCAGTTGCAGCTCTGCCCAACAGCGTGTTCTCAGTTCTGCGGGCAAGCACGCCCTCTTGCCTTGGCCCCGGGAGCAAAGTCCCGAGCGAGCACTCGACTCAGTGCAATGCACCCGGAAGGACGCTCTCGCTCGCCTTTCAAGGAGCGATTCCTAACAGCAGAAGCAGCAGAGGCACAAACTGCATGACGAGAAGGGACAACGTAGAACACGTCTCTGTCCTGGCACATTTGCGTGTGCCATACTTCCCTCCGGGTCTTCGGGCCTTGCGAAGCCCCGTGTACTGCGAGCGCTGCTACTCGCAGCTCAGAAGGACCGTGGAGCTAGCGGCGAATTCGGAGAGCTCTTCGCTGCACTGCGCCGCTCGCAAGCGGCTTCGTTCTTCGCCTTCTGCCGTCCGGCGACAGCTGAACTCCGGCGGTCAGTTGCAGCTCTGCCCAACAGCGTGTTCTCAGTTCTGCGGGCAAGCACGCCCTCTTGCCTTGGCCCCGGGAGCAAAGTCCCGAGCGAGCACTCGACTCAGTGCAATGCACCCGGAAGGACGCTCTCGCTCGCCTTTCAAGGAGCGATTCCTAACAGCAGAAGCAGCAGAGGCACAAACTGCATGACGAGAAGGGACAACGTAGAACACGTCTCTGTCCTGGCACATTTGCGTGTGCCATACTTCCCTCCGGGTCTTCGGGCCTTGCGAAGCCCCGTGTACTGCGAGCGCTGCTACTCGCAGCTCAGAAGGACCGTGGAGCTAGCGGCGAATTCGGAGAGCTCTTCGCTGCACTGCGCCGCTCGCAAGCGGCTTCGTTCTTCGCCTTCTGCCGTCCGGCGAGAGCTGAACTCCGGCGGTCAGTTGCAGCTCTGCCCAACAGCGTGTTCTCAGTTCTGCGGGCAAGCACGCCCTCTTGCCTTGGCCCCGGGAGCAAAGTCCCGAGCGAGCACTCGACTCAGTGCAATGCACCCGGAAGGACGCTCTCGCTCGCCTTTCAAGGAGCGATTCCTAACAGCAGAAGCAGCAGAGGCACAAACTGCATGACGAGAAGGGACAACGTAGAACACGTCTCTGTCCTGGCACATTTGCGTGTGCCATACTTCCCTCCGGGTCTTCGGGCCTTGCGAAGCCCCGTGTACTGCGAGCGCTGCTACTCGCAGCTCAGAAGGAGCGTGGAGCTAGCGGCGAATTCGGAGAGCTCTTCGCTGCACTGCGCCGCTCGCAAGCGGCTTCGTTCTTCGCCTTCTGCCGTCCGGCGACAGCTGAACTCCGGCGGTCAGTTGCAGCTCTGCCCAACAGCGTGTTCTCAGTTCTGCGGGCAAGCACGCCCTCTTGCCTTGGCCCCGGGAGCAAAGTCCCGAGCGAGCACTCGACTCAGTGCAATGCACCCGGAAGGACGCTCTCGCTCGCCTTTCAAGGAGCGATTCCTAACAGCAGAAGCAGCAGAGGCACAAACTGCATGACGAGAAGGGACAACGTAGAACACGTCTCTGTCCTGGCACATTTGCGTGTGCCATACTTCCCTCCGGGTCTTCGGGCCTTGCGAAGCCCCGTGTACTGCGAGCGCTGCTACTCGCAGCTCAGAAGGACCGTGGAGCTAGCGGCGAATTCGGAGAGCTCTTCGCTGCACTGCGCCGCTCGCAAGCGGCTTCGTTCTTCGCCTTCTGCCGTCCGGCGAGAGCTGAACTCCGGCGGTCAGTTGCAGCTCTGCCCAACAGCGTGTTCTCAGTTCTGCGGGCAAGCACGCCCTCTTGCCTTGGCCCCGGGAGCAAAGTCCCGAGCGAGCACTCGACTCAGTGCAATGCACCCGGAAGGACGCTCTCGCTCGCCTTTCAAGGAGCGATTCCTAACAGCAGAAGCAGCAGAGGCACAAACTGCATGACGAGAAGGGACAACGTAGAACACGTCTCTGTCCTGGCACATTTGCGTGTGCCATACTTCCCTCCGGGTCTTCGGGCCTTGCGAAGCCCCGTGTACTGCGAGCGCTGCTACTCGCAGCTCAGAAGGACCGTGGAGCTAGCGGCGAATTCGGAGAGCTCTTCGCTGCACTGCGCCGCTCGCAAGCGGCTTCGTTCTTCGCCTTCTGCCGTCCGGCGACAGCTGAACTCCGGCGGTCAGTTGCAGCTCTGCCCAACAGCGTGTTCTCAGTTCTGCGGGCAAGCACGCCCTCTTGCCTTGGCCCCGGGAGCAAAGTCCCGAGCGAGCACTCGACTCAGTGCAATGCACCCGGAAGGACGCTCTCGCTCGCCTTTCAAGGAGCGATTCCTAACAGCAGAAGCAGCAGAGGCACAAACTGCATGACGAGAAGGGACAACGTAGAACACGTCTCTGTCCTGGCACATTTGCGTGTGCCATACTTCCCTCCGGGTCTTCGGGCCTTGCGAAGCCCCGTGTACTGCGAGCGCTGCTACTCGCAGCTCAGAAGGACCGTGGAGCTAGCGGCGAATTCGGAGAGCTCTTCGCTGCACTGCGCCGCTCGCAAGCGGCTTCGTTCTTCGCCTTCTGCCGTCCGGCGACAGCTGAACTCCGGCGGTCAGTTGCAGCTCTGCCCAACAGCGTGTTCTCAGTTCTGCGGGCAAGCACGCCCTCTTGCCTTGGCCCCGGGAGCAAAGTCCCGAGCGAGCACTCGACTCAGTGCAATGCACCCGGAAGGACGCTCTCGCTCGCCTTTCAAGGAGCGATTCCTAACAGCAGAAGCAGCAGAGGCACAAACTGCATGACGAGAAGGGACAACGTAGAACACGTCTCTGTCCTGGCACATTTGCGTGTGCGATACTTCCCTCCGGGTCTTCGGGCCTTGCGAAGCCCCGTGTACTGCGAGCGCTGCTACTCGCAGCTCAGAAGGACCGTGGAGCTAGCGGCGAATTCGGAGAGCTCTTCGCTGCACTGCGCCGCTCGCAAGCGGCTTCGTTCTTCGCCTTCTGCCGTCCGGCGAGAGCTGAACTCCGGCGGTCAGTTGCAGCTCTGCCCAACAGCGTGTTCTCAGTTCTGCGGGCAAGCACGCCCTCTTGCCTTGGCCCCGGGAGCAAAGTCCCGAGCGAGCACTCGACTCAGTGCAATGCACCCGGAAGGACGCTCTCGCTCGCCTTTCAAGGAGCGATTCCTAACAGCAGAAGCAGCAGAGGCACAAACTGCATGACGAGAAGGGACAACGTAGAACACGTCTCTGTCCTGGCACATTTGCGTGTGCCATACTTCCCTCCGGGTCTTCGGGCCTTGCGAAGCCCCGTGTACTGCGAGCGCTGCTACTCGCAGCTCAGAAGGACCGTGGAGCTAGCGGCGAATTCGGAGAGCTCTTCGCTGCACTGCGCCGCTCGCAAGCGGCTTCGTTCTTCGCCTTCTGCCGTCCGGCGAGAGCTGAACTCCGGCGGTCAGTTGCAGCTCTGCCCAACAGCGTGTTCTCAGTTCTGCGGGCAAGCACGCCCTCTTGCCTTGGCCCCGGGAGCAAAGTCCCGAGCGAGCACTCGACTCAGTGCAATGCACCCGGAAGGACGCTCTCGCTCGCCTTTCAAGGAGCGATTCCTAACAGCAGAAGCAGCAGAGGCACAAACTGCATGACGAGAAGGGACAACGTAGAACACGTCTCTGTCCTGGCACATTTGCGTGTGCGATACTTCCCTCCGGGTCTTCGGGCCTTGCGAAGCCCCGTGTACTGCGAGCGCTGCTACTCGCAGCTGAGAAGGACCGTGGAGCTAGCGGCGAATTCGGAGAGCTCTTCGCTGCACTGCGCCGCTCGCAAGCGGCTTCGTTCTTCGCCTTCTGCCGTCCGGCGAGAGCTGAACTCCGGCGGTCAGTTGCAGCTCTGCCCAACAGCGTGTTCTCAGTTCTGCGGGCAAGCACGCCCTCTTGCCTTGGCCCCGAGAGCAAAGTCCCGAGCGAGCACTCGACTCAGTGCAATGCACCCGGAAGGACGCTCTCGCTCGTCTTTCAAGGAGCGATTCCTAACAGCAGAAGCAGCAGAGGCACAAACTGCATGACGAGAAGGGACAACGTAGAACACGTCTCTGTCCTGGCACATTTTCGTGTGCGAAACTTCCCTCCGGGTCTTCGGGCCTTGCGAAGCCCCGTGTACTGCGAGCGCTGCTACTCGCAGCTGAGAAGGACCGTGGAGCTAGCGGCGAATTCGGAGAGCTCTTCGCTGCACTGCGCCGCTCGCAAGCGGCTTCGTTCTTCGCCTTCTGCCGTCCGGCGAGAGCTGAACTCCGGCGGTCAGTTGCAGCTCTGCCCAACAGCGTGTTCTCAGTTCTGCGGGCAAGCACGCCCTCTTGCCTTGGCCCCGGGAGCAAAGTCCCGAGCGAGCACTCGACTCAGTGCAATGCACCCGGAAGGACGCTCTCGCTCGCCTTTCAAGGAGCGATTCCTAACAGCAGAAGCAGCAGAGGCACAAACTGCATGACGAGAAGGGACAACGTAGAACACGTCTCTGTCCTGGCACATTTGCGTGTGCGATACTTCCCTCCGGGTCTTCGGGCCTTGCGAAGCTCCGTGTACTGCGAGCGCTGCTACTCGCAGCTCAGAAGGACCGTGGAGCTAGCGGCGAATTCGGAGAGCTCTTCGCTGCACTGCGCCGCTCGCAAGCGGCTTCGTTCTTCGCCTTCTGCCGTCCGGCGACAGCTGAACTCCGGCGGTCAGTTGCAGCTCTGCCCAACAGCGTGTTCTCAGTTCTGCGGGCAAGCACGCCCTCTTGCCTTGGCCCCGGGAGCAAAGTCCCGAGCGAGCACTCGACTCAGTGCAATGCACCCGGAAGGACGCTCTCGCTCGCCTTTCAAGGAGCGATTCCTAACAGCAGAAGCAGCAGAGTCACAAACTGCATGACGAGAAGGGACAACGTAGAACACGTCTCTGTCCTGGCACATTTGCGTGTGCCATACTTCCCTCCGGGTCTTCGGGCCTTGCGAAGCCCCGTGTACTGCGAGCGCTGCTACTCGCAGCTCAGAAGGACCGTGGAGCTAGCGGCGAATTCGGAGAGCTCTTCGCTGCACTGCGCCGCTCGCAAGCGGCTTCGTTCTTCGCCTTCTGCCGTCCGGCGACAGCTGAACTCCGGCGGTCAGTTGCAGCTCTGCCCAACAGCGTGTTCTCAGTTCTGCGGGCAAGCACGCCCTCTTGCCTTGGCCCCGGGAGCAAAGTCCCGAGCGAGCACTCGACTCAGTGCAATGCACCCGGAAGGACGCTCTCGCTCGCCTTTCAAGGAGCGATTCCTAACAGCAGAAGCAGCAGAGGCACAAACTGCATGACGAGAAGGGACAACGTAGAACACGTCTCTGTCCTGGCACATTTGCGTGTGCCATACTTCCCTCCGGGTCTTCGGGCCTTGCGAAGCCCCGTGTACTGCGAGCGCTGCTACTCGCAGCTCAGAAGGACCGTGGAGCTAGCGGCGAATTCGGAGAGCTCTTCGCTGCACTGCGCCGCTCGCAAGCGGCTTCGTTCTTCGCCTTCTGCCGTCCGGCGAGAGCTGAACTCCGGCGGTCAGTTGCAGCTCTGCCCAACAGCGTGTTCTCAGTTCTGCGGGCAAGCACGCCCTCTTGCCTTGGCCCCGGGAGCAAAGTCCCGAGCGAGCACTCGACTCAGTGCAATGCACCCGGAAGGACGCTCTCGCTCGCCTTTCAAGGAGCGATTCCTAACAGCAGAAGCAGCAGAGGCACAAACTGCATGACGAGAAGGGACAACGTAGAACACGTCTCTGTCCTGGCACATTTGCGTGTGCCATACTTCCCTCCGGGTCTTCGGGCCTTGCGAAGCCCCGTGTACTGCGAGCGCTGCTACTCGCAGCTGAGAAGGAGCGTGGAGCTAGCGGCGAATTCGGAGAGCTCTTCGCTGCACTGCGCCGCTCGCAAGCGGCTTCGTTCTTCGCCTTCTGCCGTCCGGCGACAGCTGAACTCCGGCGGTCAGTTGCAGCTCTGACCAACAGCGTGTTCTCAGTTCTGCGGGCAAGCACGCCCTCTTGCCTTGGCCCCGAGAGCAAAGTCCCGAGCGAGCACTCGACTCAGTGCAATGCACCCGGAAGGACGCTCTCGCTCGTCTTTCAAGGAGCGATTCCTAACAGCAGAAGCAGCAGAGGCACAAACTGCATGACGAGAAGGGACAACGTAGAACACGTCTCTGTCCTGGCACATTTGCGTGTGCCATACTTCCCTCCGGGTCTTCGGGCCTTGCGAAGCCCCGTGTACTGCGAGCGCTGCTACTCGCAGCTCAGAAGGACTGTGGAGCTAGCGGCGAATTCGGAGAGCTCTTCGCTGCACTGCGCCGCTCGCAAGCGGCTTCGTTCTTCGCCTTCTGCCGTCCGGCGAGAGCTGAACTCCGGCGGTCAGTTGCAGCTCTGCCCAACAGCGTGTTCTCAGTTCTGCGGGCAAGCACGCCCTCTTGCCTTGGCCCCGGGAGCAAAGTCCCGAGCGAGCACTCGACTCAGTGCAATGCACCCGGAAGGACGCTCTCGCTCGTCTTTCAAGGAGCGATTCCTAACAGCAGAAGCAGCAGAGGCACAAACTGCATGACGAGAAGGGACAACGTAGAACACGTCTCTGTCCTGGCACATTTGCGTGTGCCATACTTCCCTCCGGGTCTTCGGGCCTTGCGAAGCCCCGTGTACTGCGAGCGCTGCTACTCGCAGCTCAGAAGGACCGTGGAGCTAGCGGCGAATTCGGAGAGCTCTTCGCTGCACTGCGCCGCTCGCAAGCGGCTTCGTTCTTCGCCTTCTGCCGTCCGGCGAGAGCTGAACTCCGGCGGTCAGTTGCAGCTCTGCCCAACAGCGTGTTCTCAGTTCTGCGGGCAAGCACGCCCTCTTGCCTTGGCCCCGAGAGCAAAGTCCCGAGCGAGCACTCGACTCAGTGCAATGCACCCGGAAGGACGCTCTCGCTCGTCTTTCAAGGAGCGATTCCTAACAGCAGAAGCAGCAGAGGCACAAACTGCATGACGAGAAGGGACAACGTAGAACACGTCTCTGTCCTGGCACATTTGCGTGTGCCATACTTCCCTCCGGGTCTTCGGGCCTTGCGAAGCCCCGTGTACTGCGAGCGCTGCTACTCGCAGCTGAGAAGGACCGTGGAGCTAGCGGCGAATTCGGAGAGCTCTTCGCTGCACTGCGCCGCTCGCAAGCGGCTTCGTTCTTCGCCTTCTGCCGTCCGGCGACAGCTGAACTCCGGCGGTCAGTTGCAGCTCTGCCCAACAGCGTGTTCTCAGTTCTGCGGGCAAGCACGCCCTCTTGCCTTGGCCCCGAGAGCAAAGTCCCGAGCGAGCACTCGACTCAGTGCAATGCACCCGGAAGGACGCTCTCGCTCGTCTTTCAAGGAGCGATTCCTAACAGCAGAAGCAACAGAGGCACAAACTGCATGACGAGAAGGGACAACTTAGAACACGTCTCTGTCCTGGCACATTTGCGTGTGCCATACTTCCCTCCGGGTCTTCGGGCCTTGCGAAGCCCCGTGTACTGCGAGCGCTGCTACTCGCAGCTCAGAAGGACCGTGGAGCTAGCGGCGAATTCGGAGAGCTCTTCGCTGCACTGCGCCGCTCGCAAGCGGCTTCGTTCTTCGCCTTCTGCCGTCCGGCGAGAGCTGAACTCCGGCGGTCAGTTGCAGCTCTGCCCAACAGCGTGTTCTCAATTCTGCGGGCAAGCACGCCCTCTTGCCTTGGCCCCGAGAGCAAAGTCCCGAGCGAGCACTCGACTCAGTGCAATGCACCCGGAAGGACGCTCTCGCTCGTCTTTCAAGGAGCGATTCCTAACAGCAGAAGCAGCAGAGGCACAAACTGCATGACGAGAAGGGACAACGTAGAACACGTCTCTGTCCTGGCACATTTGCGTGTGCCATACTTCCCTCCGGGTCTTCGGGCCTTGCGAAGCCCCGTGTACTGCGAGCGCTGCTACTCGCAGCTCAGAAGGACCGTGGAGCTAGCGGCGAATTCGGAGAGCTCTTCGCTGCACTGCGCCGCTCGCAAGCGGCTTCGTTCTTCGCCTTCTGCCGTCCGGCGAGAGCTGAACTCCGGCGGTCAGTTGCAGCTCTGCCCAACAGCGTGTTCTCAGTTCTGCGGGCAAGCACGCCCTCTTGCCTTGGCCCCGGGAGCAAAGTCCCGAGCGAGCACTCGACTCAGTGCAATGCACCCGGAAGGACGCTCTCGCTCGTCTTTCAAGGAGCGATTCCTAACAGCAGAAGCAGCAGAGGCACAAACTGCATGACGAGAAGGGACAACGTAGAACACGTCTCTGTCCTGGCACATTTTCGTGTGCGATACTTCCCTCCGGGTCTTCGGGCCTTGCGAAGCCCCGTGTACTGCGAGCGCTGCTACTCGCAGCTCAGAAGGACCGTGGAGCTAGCGGCGAATTCGGAGAGCTCTTCGCTGCACTGCGCCGCTCGCAAGCGGCTTCGTTCTTCGCCTTCTGCCGTCCGGCGAGAGCTGAACTCCGGCGGTCAGTTGCAGCTCTGCCCAACAGCGTGTTCTCAGTTCTGCGGGCAAGCACGCCCTCTTGCCTTGGCCCCGAGAGCAAAGTCCCGAGCGAGCACTCGACTCAGTGCAATGCACCCGGAAGGACGCTCTCGCTCGCCTTTCAAGGAGCGATTCCTAACAGCAGAAGCAGCAGAGGCACAAACTGCATGACGAGAAGGGACAACGTAGAACACGTCTCTGTCCTGGCACATTTGCGTGTGCCATACTTCCCTCCGGGTCTTCGGGCCTTGCGAAGCCCCGTGTACTGCGAGCGCTGCTACTCGCAGCTGAGAAGGACCGTGGAGCTAGCGGCGAATTCGGAGAGCTCTTCGCTGCACTGCGCCGCTCGCAAGCGGCTTCGTTCTTCGCCTTCTGCCGTCCGGCGACAGCTGAACTCCGGCGGTCAGTTGCAGCTCTGCCCAACAGCGTGTTCTCAGTTCTGCGGGCAAGCACGCCCTCTTGCCTTGGCCCCGGGAGCAAAGTCCCGAGCGAGCACTCGACTCAGTGCAATGCACCCGGAAGGACGCTCTCGCTCGTCTTTCAAGGAGCGATTCCTAACAGCAGAAGCAGCAGAGGCACAAACTGCATGACGAGAAGGGACAACGTAGAACACGTCTCTGTCCTGGCACATTTGCGTGTGCCATACTTCCCTCCGGGTCTTCGGGCCTTGCGAAGCTCCGTGTACGGCGAGCGCTGCTACTCGCAGCTGAGAAGGAGCGTGGAGCTAGCGGCGAATTCGGAGAGCTCTTCGCTGCACTGCGCCGCTCGCAAGCGGCTTCGTTCTTCGCCTTCTGCCGTCCGGCGAGAGCTGAACTCCGGCGGTCAGTTGCAGCTCTGCCCAACAGCGTGTTCTCAGTTCTGCGGGCAAGCACGCCCTCTTGCCTTGGCCCCGAGAGCAAAGTCCCGAGCGAGCACTCGACTCAGTGCAATGCACCCGGAAGGACGCTCTCGCTCGTCTTTCAAGGAGCGATTCCTAACAGCAGAAGCAGCAGAGGCACAAACTGCATGACGAGAAGGGACAACGTAGAACACGTCTCTGTCCTGGCACATTTGCGTGTGCGAAACTTCCCTCCGGGTCTTCGGGCCTTGCGAAGCCCCGTGTACTGCGAGCGCTGCTACTCGCAGCTGAGAAGGACCGTGGAGCTAGCGGCGAATTCGGAGAGCTCTTCGCTGCACTGCGCCGCTCGCAAGCGGCTTCGTTCTTCGCCTTCTGCCGTCCGGCGACAGCTGAACTCCGGCGGTCAGTTGCAGCTCTGCCCAACAGCGTGTTCTCAGTTCTGCGGGCAAGCACGCCCTCTTGCCTTGGCCCCGAGAGCAAAGTCCCGAGCGAGCACTCGACTCAGTGCAATGCACCCGGAAGGACGCTCTCGCTCGTCTTTCAAGGAGCGATTCCTAACAGCAGAAGCAGCAGAGGCACAAACTGCATGACGAGAAGGGACAACTTAGAACACGTCTCTGTCCTGGCACATTTGCGTGTGCCATACTTCCCTCCGGGTCTTCGGGCCTTGCGAAGCCCCGTGTACTGCGAGCGCTGCTACTCGCAGCTGAGAAGGACCGTGGAGCTAGCGGCGAATTCGGAGAGCTCTTCGCTGCACTGCGCCGCTCGCAAGCGGCTTCGTTCTTCGCCTTCTGCCGTCCGGCGAGAGCTGAACTCCGGCGGTCAGTTGCAGCTCTGCCCAACAGCGTGTTCTCAGTTCTGCGGGCAAGCACGGCCTCTTGCCTTGGCCCCGAGAGCAAAGTCCCGAGCGAGCACTCGACTCAGTGCAATGCACCCGGAAGGACGCTCTCGCTCGCCTTTCAAGGAGCGATTCCTAACAGCAGAAGCAGCAGAGGCACAAACTGCATGACGAGAAGGGACAACGTAGAACACGTCTCTGTCCTGGCACATTTTCGTGTGCGATACTTCCCTCCGGGTCTTCGGGCCTTGCGAAGCCCCGTGTACTGCGAGCGCTGCTACTCGCAGCTCAGAAGGACCGTGGAGCTAGCGGCGAATTCGGAGAGCTCTTCGCTGCACTGCGCCGCTCGCAAGCGGCTTCGTTCTTCGCCTTCTGCCGTCCGGCGAGAGCTGAACTCCGGCGGTCAGTTGCAGCTCTGCCCAACAGCGTGTTCTCAGTTCTGCGGGCAAGCACGCCCTCTTGCCTTGGCCCCGGGAGCAAAGTCCCGAGCGAGCACTCGACTCAGTGCAATGCACCCGGAAGGACGCTCTCGCTCGCCTTTCAAGGAGCGATTCCTAACAGCAGAAGCAGCAGAGGCACAAACTGCATGACGAGAAGGGACAACGTAGAACACGTCTCTGTCCTGGCACATTTGCGTGTGCGATACTTCCCTCCGGGTCTTCGGGCCTTGCGAAGCTCCGTGTACTGCGAGCGCTGCTACTCGCAGCTCAGAAGGACCGTGGAGCTAGCGGCGAATTCGGAGAGCTCTTCGCTGCACTGCGCCGCTCGCAAGCGGCTTCGTTCTTCGCCTTCTGCCGTCCGGCGAGAGCTGAACTCCGGCGATCAGTTTCAGCTCTGCCCAACAGCGTGTTCTCAGTTCTGCGGGCAAGCACGCCCTCTTGCCTTGGCTCCGAGTGCAAAGTCCCGAGCCAGCACTCGACTCAGTGCAATGCACCCAGAAAGACGCTCTCGATCGTCTTTCAAGGAGCGATTCCTAACAGCAGAAGCAGCAGAGGCACAAACTGGATGACGAGAAGGGACAATGTAGAACACGTCTCTGTCCCGGCACATTTTAGTGTGCGATACTTCCCTCCGGGTCTTCGGTCCTTGCGAAGCTCTAGGTACTGCGAGCGCTGCTACTTGCAGCTGGGAAGGACCGTGGAGATAGCAGCGAATTCGGAGAGCGCTAAGCACGAAGTCAAGAAGCGAGACGTGTCCCTGCAATGCGGTGTTAATAGCAGCTTCCTCGCGGCGGGCGTGAGCTCCAGCCACAAAGCATTCTCGTCCTGGCAACGGATCTCTGTGACGGGCGTAGGCGAAAAGCTTTCGTTTTCCATTCGAACTGCGAGAGAGGCAGACTGTTGCACGGAGCTCTGAGAACAAGGGTGCACGCCCTAGGCGGGCTTGGGCAGAAGCAGCGTTCTCTAGCTCTTGGCTGCCGGCGCACTTGTGGTTGTGTGGCGCCCTTGCAGCGGCTTCTGGCCGCCGGCAAGTGAAAGCAG
Source organism: Sturnus vulgaris (assembly GCF_052056855.1). NCBI lineage: Eukaryota > Metazoa > Chordata > Aves > Passeriformes > Sturnidae > Sturnus > Sturnus vulgaris. The sequence continues at coordinate 23,771 of NW_028276313.1, forward strand.
CGCCAGGCGTGGGCGAGGGCGGTGAACGAAGCGGCACTAGTCCCGTGCTAGTGTGCACCACGTTACAGGCTACTAGGAGAGGGAGGTTGTTGACTCTCACTTGCCTTTCCAAGTGCCCTTAGCAGTCGGAAGGAGCAAGTTTAAGCACTGCTGCTTGTGCTGCTCCGTGGTTCCCTTGCAGCCCGCCTGGAAAGCTTTGGCGGTCGCTTCTAGGCGCCGAGTTGCACACAGCACCACGGTAAGTGCCTCGGAGAAGGGAAATCCAGAGTGCAGCGAGGAGCTGGACGTGGCTTACGTGCAGTAAGGAGAAGGTTAACCAAGGCACTGCTTCTTCAATCTGGCCGCCTCTGCTCTGGTAGCAACTTTTGCAAGTCGGCAAAGGGAGCCGCGAGTATGTAGAACGGAGGGCAGCGAGACGCCGTGTGTTATGCGCCCTTTCAGGGCTGCTGCCAGGGGGCTACTTTAAGAACGCTTTTTTCTTCCTCGCGTCCTTCTCGCTTCGCTCTAGCTGCATGGAGTACAGCACAGCGAAGGAGTGAGGACGGGCACTGTCCCAGCTTTTGCCCTGGCGTGCAACGGCTGTGTGCTGCTTTTCCAAGCAGCAAGAGCACAGAGAAGTGAAAGCGATTGTGAAGGAGCTCTTTGGCTGCTCGTGTGCTCTTCGCTGCACTGCGCCGCTCGCAAGCGGCTTCGTTCTTCGCCTTCTGCCGTCCGGAGAGAGCTGAACTCCGGCGGTCAGTTGCAGCTCTGCCCAACAGCGTGTTCTCAGTTCTGCGGGCAAGCACGCCCTCTTGCCTTGGCTCCGAGTGCAAAGTCCCGAGCCAGCACTCGACTCGGTGCAATGCACCCAGAAAGACGCTCTCGATCGTCTTTCAAGGAGCGATTCCTAACAGCAGAAGCAGCAGAGGCACAAACTGGATGACGAGAAGGGACAATGTAGAACACGTCTCTGTCCCGGCACATTTTCGTGTGCGATACTTCCCTCCGGGTCTTCGGTCCTTGCGAAGCTCTATGTACTGCGAGCGCTGCTACTTGCAGCTGAGAAGGACCGTGGAGCTAGCGGCGAATTCGGAGAGCGCTAAGCACGAAGTCAAGAAGCGAGACGTGTCCCTGCAATGCGGTCCTAATAGCAGCTTCCTCGCGGCGGGCCCGAGCTCCGGCCACAAAGCATTCTCGTCCTGGCAACGGATCTCTGTGACGGGCGTAGGCGAAAAGCTTTCGTTTTCCATTCGAACTGCGAGAGAGGCAGACTGCTGCACGGAGCTCTGAGAACAAGGGTGCACGCCCTAGGCGGGCTTGGGCAGAAGCAGCGTTCTCTAGCTCTTGGCTGCCGGCGCACTTGTGGTTGTGTGGCGCCCTTGCAGCGGCTTCTGGCCGCCGGCAAGTGAAAGCGGCTCCACGCTTAGACGATGGCGGTGAACGAAGCGGCACAAGAGCCGTGCTTGTGTGCACCACGTTACAGGCTACTAGGAGAGGGAGGTTGTTGACTCTCACTTGCCTTTCCAAGTGCCCTTAGCAGTCGGAAGGAGCAAGCTGAAGCACTGCTGCTTGTGCTGCTCCGTGGTTCCCTTGCAGCCCGCCTGGAAAGCTTTGGCGGTCGCTTCTAGGCGCCGAGTTGCACACAGCACCACGGTAAGTGCCTCGGAGAAGGGAAATCCAGAGTGCAGCGAGGAGCTGGACGTGGCTTACGTGCATTAAGGAGAAGGTTAACCAAGGCACTGCTTCTTCAATCTGGCCGCCTCTGCTCTGGTAGCAACTTTTGCAACTCGGCAAAGGGAGCCGCGAGTATGCAGAACGGAGGGCAGCGAGACGCCGTGTGTTATGCGCCCTTTCAGGGCTGCTGCCAGGGGGCTACTTTAAGAACGCTTTTTTCTTCCTCGCGTCCTTCTCGCTTCGCTCTAGCTGCATGGAGTACAGCACAGCGAAGGAGTGAGGACGGGCACTGTCCCAGCTTTTGCCCTGGCGTGCAACGGCTGTGTGCTGCTTTTCCAAGCAGCAAGAGCACAGAGAAGTGAAAGCGATTGTGAAGGAGCTCTTTGGCTGCTCGTGTGCTCTTCGCTGCACTGCGCCGCTCGCAAGCGGCTTCGTTCTTCGGCGTCCGCCGTCCGGAGAGAGCTGAACTCCGGCGATCAGTTTCAGCTCTGCCCAACAGCGTGTTCTCAGTTCAGCTGGCAAGCACGCCCTTTTGCCTTGGCTCCGAGTGCATAGTCACTAGCGAGCACTCACTCAGTGCAATGCACCCAGAAAGACGCTCTCGCTTGTCTTTCAAGGAGCGATTCCTAACAGCAGAAGCAGCAGAAACACAAAGTGGATGACGAGAAGGGACAATGTAGAACACGTCTCTGTCCTGTCACATTTTCGTGTGAGATATGTCCCTCCGGGTCTTCGGTCCTTGCGAAGCTCTATGTACTGCGAGCGCTGCTACTTGCAGCTGAGAAGGGCCGTGGGGCTAGCAGCGAATTCGGAGAGCGCTAAGCACGTAGTCAAGAAGCGAGACGTGTCCCTGCAATGCGGTGCTAAGAGCAGCTTCCTCGCGGCGGGGGCGAGCTCCGGCTACAAGTCATTCTCGTCCTGGCAACGGATCTCTGTGAAGGGCTTAGGCGAAAAGATTTCGTTTTCCGTTCGAAGTGCGTGAGAGGCAGACTGTTGCACGGAGCTCTGAGAACAAAGGTGCACGTCCTAGGCGAGCTTGGGCAGAAGCAGCGTTCTCTAGCTCTTGGCTGCCGGCACACTGCTGGCTATGTGGCGCCCCTGCAGCGTCTTCTGGCCGCCGGCAAGTGAAAGCGGAGCCAGGCGTTGGCGTGGGCGAGGGCGGTGAACGAAGCGGCACAAGAGCCGTGTTTGTGTGCACCACGTTACAGGCTACTAGGAGAGGAAGGTGGTTGACTCTCGCTTGCCTTCCCAGGTGCCCTTAGCAGTCGGAAGGAGCTGAACTCCAGCGGTCAGTTTCAGCTCTGCCCAACAGCGTGTTCTCAGTTCAGCTGGCAAGCACGCCCTGTTGCCTTGGCTCCGAGTGCATAGTCACTAGCGAGCACTCACTCGTGTGCTCTTCGCTGCACTGCGCCGCTCGCAAGCGGCTTCGTTCTTCGCCTTCTGCTGTCCGGAGAGAGCTGAACTCCAGCGGTGAGTTTCAGCTCTGCCCAAAAGCGTGTTCTCAGTTCTGCGAGCAAGCACGCCCTCTTGCCTTGGCTCCGAGTGCAAAGACCCTAGCGAGCACTCACTCAGTGCAGTGCAACCAGAAAGACGCTCTCGCTTGTCTTTCAAGGAGCGATTCCTAACAGCAAAGGAAGCAGATGTACAAACTGGATGACGAGAAGGGACAATGTAGAACACGTCTCTGTCCTCGTACATTTTCGTGTGCGATATGTCCCTCCGGGTCTTCGGTCCTTGCGAAGATCTATGTACTGCGAGCGCTGCTACTTGCAGCTGAGAAGGACCGTGGGGCTAGCAGCGAATTCGGAGAGCGCTAAGCACGTAGTCAAGAAGCGAGACGTGTCCCTGCAATGCGGTGCTAAGAGCAGCTTCCTCGCGGCGGGGGCGAGCTCCGGCTACAAGTCATTCTCGTTCTGGCAACGGATCTCTGTGAAGGGCGTAGGCGAAAAGCTTTCGTTTTCCGTTCGAAGTGCGAGAGAGGCAGACTGTTGCACGGAGCTCTGAGAACAAAGGTGCACGCCCTAGGCGGGCTTGGGCAGAAGCAGCGTTCTCTAGCTCTTGGCTGCCGGCACACTGCTGGCTATGTGGCGCCCCTGCAGCGGCTTCTGGCCGCCGGGAAGTGAAAGCGGCGCCAGGCGAGGGCGAGGGAGAGAGCGGTGAACGAAGCGGCACAAGAGCCGTGCTTGTGTGCACCACGTTACAGGCTACTAGGAGAGGAAGGTGGTTGACTCTCGCTTGCCTTCCCAGGTGCCCTTAGCAGTAAGAAGGAACAAGCTGAAGCACTGCTGCTTGTGCTGCTCCTTGGTTCCCTTGCAGCCTGCTGGGAAAGCATTGGCGGTCGCTTCTAGGCGCCGAGTTGCACAGAGCACCACGGTAAGTGCCGCGGAGAAGGGAAATCCCGAGTGCAGCGAAGACCTGGACGTGGCTTACGTGCTGTAAGGAGAAGGTGAACCAAGACACTGCCTCTTCAATCTGGCCGCCTCTGCTCTGGTAGCAACTTTTGCAAGTCGGCAGAGGGAGCCGCGAGTATGTAGAACGGAGGGCAGCGAGACGCCGTGTGTTATGCGTCCTTTCAGGGCTGCTGCCAGGGGGCTACTCTAAGAACGGCTTCTTCTTCCTCGCGTCCTTCTCGCTTCGCTCTAGCTGCATGGAGTACAGCACCGCGAAGGAGTGAGGACGGGGTCTGCCCCAGCTCTTGCCCTGGCGTGCAAAGGCTGTGAGCTGCTTTTCCAAGCAGCAAGAGCACAGAGAAGTGAAAGCGATTGTGAAGGATCTCTTTGGCTGCTCGTGTGCTCTTCGCTGCACTGCGCCGCTCGCAAGCGGCTTCGTTCTTCGGCGTCCGCCGTCCGGAGAGAGCTGAACTCCAGCGGTCAGTTTCAGCTCTGCCCAAAAGCGTGTTCTCAGTTCTGCTGGCAAGCACGCCCTGTTGCCTTGGCTCCGAGTGCAAAGTCCCAAGCGAGCACTCACTCAGTGCAATGCACCCAGAAAGACGCTCTCGCTCGTCTTTCAAGGAGCAATTCCTAACAGCAGAAGCAGCAGAAGCACAAAGTGGATGACGAGAAGGGACAATGTAGAACACGTCTCTGTCCTGTCACATTTTCGTGTGAGATATGTCCCTCCGGGTCTTCGGTCCTTGCGAAGCTCTATGTACTGCGAGCGCTGCTACTTGCAGCTGAGAAGGGCCGTGGGGCTAGCAGCGAATTCGGAGAGCGCTAAGCACGTAGTCAAGAAGCGAGACGTGTCCCTGCAATGCGGTGCTAAGAGCAGCTTCCTCGCGGCGGGGGCGAGCTCCGGCTACAAGTCATTCTCGTTCTGGCAACGGATCTCTGTGAAGGGCGTAGGCGAAAAGCTTTCGTTTTCCATTCGAACTGCCAGAGAGGCAGACTGTTGCACGGAGCTCTGAGAACAAAGGTGCACGTCCTAGGCGGGCTTGGGCAGAAGCAGCGTTCTCTAGCTCTTGGCTGCGAGCACACTGCTGGCGGTGGGGCGCCCCTGCAGCGGCTTCTGGCCGCCGGGAAGTGAAAGCGGCGCCAGGCGAGGGGGAGGGAGAGGGCGGTGAACGAAGCGGCACAAGAGCCGTGCTTGTGTGCACCACGATACAGGCTACTAGGAGAGGAAGGTGGTTGACTCTCGCTTTCCTTCGCAAGTGCCCTTAGCATTCGGAAGGAGCTGAACTCCAGCGGTCAGTTTCAGCTCTGCCCAACAGCGTGTTCTCAGTTCAGCTGGCAAGCACGCCCTGTTGCCTTGGCTCCGAATGCATAGTCACTAGCGAGCACTCACTCGTGTGCTCTTCGCTGCACTGCGCCGCTCGCAAGCGGCTTCGTTCTTCGCCTTCTGCCGTCCGGAGAGAGCTGAACTGCAGCGGTCAGTTTCAGCTCTGCCCAAAAGCGTGTTCTCAGTTCTGCGGGCAAGCACGCCCTCTTGCCTTGGCTCCGAGTGCAAAGACCCTAGCGAGCACTCACTCAGTGCAGTGCACCCAGAAAGACGCTCTCGGCTCGTCTTTCAAGGAGCGATTCCTAACAGCAAAGGAAGCAGATGTACAAACTGGATGACGAGAAAGGACAATGTAGAACACGTCTCTGTCCTCGTACATTTTCGTGTGCGATATGTCCCTCCGGGTCTTCGGTCCTTGCGAAGATCTATGTACTGCGAGCGTTGCTACTTGCAGCTGAGAAGGACCGTGGGGCTAGCAGCGAATTCGGAGAGCACTAAGCACGTAGTCAAGAAGCGAGACGTGTCCCTGCAATGCGGTGCTAAGAGCAGCTTCCTCGCGGCGGGGGTGAGCTCCGGCTACAAGTCATTCTAGTTCTGGCAACGGATCTCTGTGAAGGGCGTAGGCGAAAATCTTTCGTTTTCCATTCGAAGTGCGAGAGAGGCAGACTGTTGCACGGAGCTCTGAGAACAAAGGTGCACGCCCTAGGCGGGCTTGGGCAGAAGCAGCGTTCTCGAGCTCTTGGCTGCCGGCACACTGCTGGCTATGTGGCGCCCCTGCAGGGGCTTCTGGCCGCCGGGAAGTGAAAGCGGCGCCAGGCGAGGGCGAGGGAGAGAGCGGTGAACGAAGCGGCACAAGAGCCGTGCTTGTGTGCACCACGTTACAGGCTACTAGGAGAGGAAGGTGGTTGACTCTCGCTTGCCTTCCCAAGTGCCCTTAGCAGTCGGAAGGAGCAAGCTGAAGCGCTGCTGCTTGTGCTGCTCCTTGGTTCCCTTGCAGCCTGCTGGGAAAGCATTGGCGGTCGCTTCTAGGCGCCGAGTTGCACACAGCACCACGCTAAGTGCCGCGGAGAGGGGAAATCCAGAGTGCAGCGAGGACCTGGACGTGGCTTACGTGCAGTTAGTAAGGAGAAGGTGAACCTAGGCACTGCCTCTTCAGTCTGGCCGCCTCTGCTCTGGTAGCAACTTTTGCAAGTCGGCAGAGGGAGCCGCGAGTATGTAGAACGGAGGGCAGCGAGACGCCGTGTGTTATGCGCCCTTTCAGGGCTGCTGCCAGGGGGCTACTTTAAGAACGGCTTCTTCTTCCTCGCGTCCTTCTCGCTTCGCTCTAGCTGCGCGGAGTACAGCACAGCGAAGGAGTGAGTACGGGCACTTGCCCAGCTTTTGCCCTGGCCTCCCTGTGCTGCGCCTTTATCTGCACACCTGAACAATGGCATTTCTTACCCACAAGGGAAAATACTTTAGTGCAGCTTTAGGAATGGCATGTGCCTAGGCATTAAGTTGAGGGTCCAGGTATGAGGGAGTCTTTAGCGGTTTCCTCCCCCATGGCGCAGGTGCATTCTCATTCTCGTGCTGAACTGAAAAGTCTGGGCATGGCAAGTCTGGCCTGCCTTGTGCAGAGACGAACACAAATGTGGGGCTATGATCCTCTGTGTTGGGAGCTCTGCTTCCGGGTGTGTGGGCCTCCATGAGCCCGCAGCAGCCGCCGAGGACACTGTGGATTGTGGATGAGGCTGGGCTGGCCCCCCGCCCTCCCGTTGGTCTGACAGCGGCAGGAGCGGCGTCGGAGCAGCATCGCCTGAGGGCCCCATGGGGGGCGGGGAGAGAGCCGGGAGTGACCCCGAGCGACACCGGAAGCGATATCCGTAGGGCCCGGAAGGCCAGCGTTGCCATCGAGTTTGGCCGGTAGGAGGCGTCTAAGGTGCTTTGAAAGGTGGAGCTTCTTTGCTCTAGGACAGTCTGGGAGAGCTGAGGGTGTCCAATCTGGAGAACAGAAGGCTCCAGGGAGACCTTCGAGCCCCTTGCAGTGCCTGCTGGGGCTCCTAGATAGCTGTGGAGGGACTTTGGAAAAGGGTCTGGACTCGCAGGACGAGGGGGAATAGCTTCAAACTGCCAGAGGGCTGCGGTAGCTGGGATATTGGAAAGGAATTCTTCCTTGGGTGGGTGCTGAGGCCTGGCACATGTTGCTCAAAGAGGCTGTGTGGGAGCCCCATGGCAGGAAGTGTCCAGGGCCAGGCTGGAGCGGACATGGAGCAACCTGGACTAGTGGAAAAGTGTCCCTGCCCATGTCAGGATGTGGGAAGAAGATAATCTGTCTCTAAGGTCTCTTCTAGTCCAAACCATTCTGGGATTCTAGGATTCATGGAAGGCCCTTTTCCAAGTGAAGTGTTGTATCTCTTGGCTCCCAGCTTGTAGTTGCCAGTTCTTCTGGAAGCAGGTGTGGCGAAGCAGTTGTGATGAGCCATGGGTTCTCAATAGGACGAGTGTGATATATTTGCAGAGAGGAAGGCTGCAGACAGATCTTCAAGGCCCAGGTAAAACAAGCAAAGGATTGAATAAAAGCAAAAAGTTGGTTGTGTTAGTCAGTTTGCTGGCTGTTGAAATGGCCCCAGGTCATTTTCAACATTTCTAATTTGGATTTGTTTGAGTAAAAAATGAATGTGTTACCTCCAGCGTAGGCTCTCCAATGCATCTCCATGTGCTCCCATCTCTTTGTTGTATATCAGGTTCTATTAACTGAAGACAGAATCATAACACAGTAGTAAAACATTTAGAGGTGTAGTTAGCCAGCTTCAGGAGTTTTCAACACTGCTGTTAACTCTTCTGGTAACTGTAAGCAAGGCAACACAATCCAGTTACTCCACTTTTCCTCTCTGAGGAAAAGATGATCTTTTTTTTTTTTTTCTCATTTGGAAAATAGCCTTGAATGAAGAGAGTTATGTATGTGGCATGTAGGATTCATTATTTTACCTTTCTCTTCTGCTGTCTTTCGCGTACTAGTCTTTTTAAAATTTTTTTGTCGCTGTTCTCCATTCAGTAGGTTTGAAAGAATTCTAATTGTTGAGATGATGGTTCTTTGAAGGCTCACTTAGCCCACCTTTTGGGTGAAGGAAAGAAGAAGACAAGGTCCTCTAGGAAGAGTAAAAAGCATACTTTCAAGAGACATTCAGAGATGTCTGCTGATGCCATGCAATTAGCGTGTAATCAGCAGAAATATGTTGGAAAAACACCCATCAGTGACTTCACAAGAAAGCCACACTCAAGACAGGTAAAGAACAGAAGCATAAAACCCCAAAGGTATGAAATGGACAGATTTTCATTGGGAATGAGCAACTCCTGAATTCTTGGTTCTAGAACTAGGGGCTTGTAATAAATAGACTGTCTCCTTGCCAAACGTAAATTTGGTGTCATGAACTGCTCACTGCCCGTTGAAGTGCAGTGTAGACTAATATTTGCCATGGCAGGCATATTGTATGGCTTTCCTGTTAAAAAGAAATTGGTTTTGCTCATAGCAATCTAGATATGTACCCAGTCTGACACCTATTTTTTAGGCTATATTTCCAAGTAAATGGCTTCCATGATGATGCAGTAAGTTTATGTCATGAACAGGAATGAAGTGATTGCATGCATCCTTTTTTACCCTAAGCCAGCTGCTGAGTAATGAGACAGAGGCTCTCACTGACGCCAAGGAGTGCCCGTGCTTTTGGGAAAAGCACTGGGCAGATAAAGCCTATTTCCACATTTCTTGCTAGCGTCTCCTTCAAAGTTCATGGGTTTGTTCATCTTTTAGAGCTGTTCTAGATGTCTTTGTAGTTTACATGTACTAAATGTAGCAGGTATTGCTTTCATGGCGTCCTACTAGATTTGAAGTTGGGATCTACTCAGGCTTCAATGTCTCAGAAGAAGCAACGTTGATTCTTTTAATTCTATTCTTGAACGTGAGAATGCTACTTATGTAGTTAATGAATTAATTAAATCGAATTCACTTGAATGGAAAAATTGTCTTGTTCATGTAGATTTTAACTTGGGAAATTGATATTTGAGTTCTACTTTTCATTGTTGTTGCTTTTCTGTATTGTTTGATTGCACAGATAGCAGATGTACTGACCAAGTATTGTGTGAAACTGGAGGAAAATATCCTTCCTCTTGGCAGCTGATGTTCACAAGCTGATTAACGCTAAGGCCATGGTAAATGTTTTACCTGGGGCAAGATAGCAGTCTGAATTTTCCTAGAATGTCTTTCTTTCCCCAGATGAAATTAATTTTTTCTGCTTATCAATCACTGAAATACAGAAGAAATTTCTACTTGGCAGGGTATTGGTTCTCATTTGTGTTCTTTTCTCCCCTCATTTTCTGTAGAAGAGACAATTTTTGGTTTGTTTTTGCATGTTGAAGCAGAGGAAGAAGAAGATGAGGAGAGGATTCCTTGTAAAAGTGAAGAAAATGAGCATGTAGAACAGGGACTAAGCATTATGCAGGTAAGTGAGCAAGAGAATAAGTTTGAAAGTGAAGGCAGTTTTGTCCAAAAGAAGGAGGAATAAGAAGTCTTTTTGCTGAGAATGAATAGAAAGGTTTTTTCCATTTAGTTTGTATACGAAGTACACAGGGTTTTAGATCCTTTTGTGGGAAAATGGAGTGTGTAAAGTTGCCAGTCATTTTGGAGCGAATTTGGAGGGTTTTGGGGTCCCAGGTGAATTTTGGGTCGAATTCTGGGGATTTGGGGGTCCCCAGGTGAAGGGGGGGGAGGGGGCGGGGATTTGGGGAGATCCAGGTGAGTTTTGAGGGGTCCCAGGCTGATTTTGGGGGAGAATTTGTGGAATTTTGGGTATCCCGGGTAGCGAGGTTTGGGGTGAATTTGTGGAATGTGGGGAGTCCCAGTTGAATTTTAGGGGGAATTTGTGGAATTCTAGGGATCTCAGGGGAATTTTGGGGTGAATTTGGTGAATTTTAGGGTATACATGTGAATTTTAAGGTTCTCAGGTGAGTTTTGGGGATGCCAGGAGGATTTTGGGGCGAATTCTGTCGATTTTGGGGTATCCAGGTGAGCATTTGGAAGTCGTGGGAGAATTTTGGGATGAATTTGGGGGAATGCAGGTGGATTTTCCGGGGAATTTTGGTGATTTTTGGGAGTCCCAGATGGGTCTTGGAGTGAATTTGGTGGATTTGGGGGTATCTGGGCAGGTTTTGAGGGGGATTGGAGACATTTTGGGGTGAATTTGGGAGGTGTTGGGGGTCTGGGTCTTGGGGGTGATTTGAGGGATTTTGGGGGTTGCAGGTGGGATTGTGGGGTGAAGCCCTGGGATTTGGGGGTCCCCCGTGAATTTTGGGGAGAATTTGTGGAATTTTGGGGGATGCTAGGTGAGTGCTGAGCATCCCGGGGGGACTTCGGGGTGAATTTTGGGGATTTGGGGTTTCCCAGGTGAATTTCTGAGGTGAAAAGGTTCAAAAAAGTTTTTTTTGAAAACAAGTTAAAGCCAGAAGGTTATTGAAAATTAATAGATGTGATGCAAGTAGGTAATATGCAGACGATACACAGCGAGGCAAATCATGGGAAAAATACAGTGGTAACACATGAGTGTGTGAGGATGGGATCAGTATAGCTAAGGCTCAGTTGAAGCTGAATTTGGAAAAGCATGCCAAAACTAAGAATAATAAAGGCACCTACGGGTATTTCAGTGGGAAATGAAAAGAAAGATGAAAAGAAACCTATCACACCTCCCCTATTCCCCCCCCCACCCCCATAAGCCAGACAGGACTAGTGACAACAGACAAGGAGAAGGCTGAGGTACTCAACAAGTGTTGGTCTCAATTTTTACTGCCAGTCACTATTTCCACATCTCTCAGGTTATTGGACTGGTGGACTTGACTCTAACCCATAGTAGCAGGTCAGCTTTCAGACCACTTGAGGAACCTGAGCATGCAAGACCATGGCACCCACCCAGAGGCATGTCAGGGCCCTGAGAGAACTGGCAGCTGTAGTTGCTAAGGTGCTTCCTCCATCATATTTGAGAAATCAAGGCAACCAGCTGAAGTCTCCAGACACTGTGTTGTATTGACTCCAATCCTCTTGGTCTTTTTTGTAAATCTTAGAGCTCTGAGTCAATTTCTGCAGAGGATTCCCAATGCAGTTTCAAAAATGGTATCGTTGTTATTGGTCTTCATGTTGATCTTGGATATTTCCATTTTCTGCACTCCTTTATTTTCGAAACATTTGTAATGACTGAAAAGAAAGCTGAGACGAGGCATTATGCTCTTTCCAGTGATAGAAATGGACCAGTATTCTTTTCAGACAAATATATTTTTGCTGTGTCTAAGCACATGTGCATACCTGTGTTTGATTTATGTGTCCAGGTTTTGGCAATGGGGCAGCCACAGGGCCGTCCTGTGACAATGGCCCAGGTGCTGCCCTGTCCCGCTTTCTTCCAACTGGCTCCACTTCAGGATGTCCACCCTGCTGAGAGAAGAGGCTGGGACAGCACCTTTAGAAATGTGACTTTCTGGGGTTTTTTTGTTTTGTTTTGTTTTGTTATTTCTAAAGTTGCTAAAAACCTTCACCCTGATTCTTTGTATTGGGTTTGGGGTTTTTTTTCAGTTTTGGGTGGGTTTTTTGGGGGGCTTTTTTTGTCTCTTTGGGGATTATAGGTTGGGGTTTTTTGTGTGTTTGTTTGGTCTGCTTTTTTTGTTTATTTGTTTATTACAGTTTTGTAGAGTTTTTTAAGCAAATTGATTGGAAAACTGAATAGTCCTCCACTATAGTCTCCTGGATTCACCTGAGACTCTTCCTAGGCATCTCCCTGATCCTTTTTGCAATGAGTCTCACATCATTCTCCTGAAGAAACTGTCTGCTTATGGTTTGCATGGGTGGGCTGTTTGCTGGGTGACAAACTGGGTGATGGCCAGGCCCACAGAGTGGTGGGAAATAGAGTTCATCCAGCTGGTCCCCAAGGCTCAGTCTTGGGCCCAGTCCTGTTTAATATCTTGCTCAGTGATCTGGACAAGGGGATAGAGTACACGCCCAGGAAGTTCACAGATGATGCAAAGTTGGCTGGTAGTGTTTTTTTCTTCTGGAGGACAGAGGCTCTGCTTCTTCTTCCTCCTGTTCTGAGGTCGCTGCTCCCTCTTCATCCCTCATTAAGTGTGCTGATTTTGTCACTTGGATGAGAAAACAAACAATTTTAGCAACAATACTAGTGGCAGGGTACAAGAAAGGAAGAGTTCACATGAATCCCCCCCCCCAACAACAGACAATACCTGATGGCTCCTCTGCCCAGCTTACTGACTACACCGGAACCCATTGTCCCCCAAAGATACTCCCTTCTAACTGCCCCCAACCATGATGTGAGATGGAATAGAATAACTAAGATTAAGATTCTCCCTATGTAACTCCATCATACTTCGATTCTGGGAAAAAAAATTCTTGAAGTTCTATCATTTCAGATCATTTGAATTTGCATACTAAAAAGTCTAGCCAGAAACTCATGACAATATTAAGAGCTATTCTAGAATGTCCGAGATGATAGACACTTCTTTCAAGAGAATGTGATACCTCACGTGACTTCTCCAGAATTTAAATGAACAGCGGGAGTAGTCTACAAGATTCTTGCTGCCATCTGGATTTCCTGGTATTTGACTGGTCTATGTAAGCCAACCAGTTATTCAGCAGAGGGAATATAAGTGTGATACTTGATGGTATGTGAGATGGAACACAGTAATTTATGGCTTTTTGCATAGTGATGAAGCTGTAAAGAAAGCTCCATAATGCTCAGACAAGGAGGCTGCTGGACTTCAAGCAGCAAAGGCCCAAAACGAACCAGTGAAAAGGTGTCATTGAAAAAAAAAAAAAAAGCCAGGTGGGGAGCAAAGTGATACTTAAGGGCAGTTTACTGAAAGAGGAAATCTAGTGAAAAAAAAGTCCAAGAGTGAAGGAATAACAGGGAAAATGAAACTAAGGAAGGAAATCAATCTCAGCTAATCATTCTAATCATTTCAGAAGCTAACAAGTTGTCATTGCAATGATGCATAAAGTGAGAAATTATAAATATGTCTGCACCAAAATCTGAAATATGAACTTTATTGCATTCTGTCTTTCACGGAATCATACAACAGTCTGTGATTAAAGATCATCTAGTCCAACTTCCTTGCCAGGTAGATCTTACAGTAGATCAAATTGCTCAAGACTAGCCAAACTGATAAGGAGAACTCTCAATGATGGGGCATCCACAACTTCTCTGGAACAGCCGTTTGAGTGTCTCACCAGCTTCATTGTAGAAAAGTTTTTCCTTTTAGCCAATCTAAACCTAGTCTCAGTTTGAAAGCATGGCCCCTTGTCCTGTCTCTGCAAACCTTCCTAAAAAGTCTTTCTCCATTTGTCTTATACCCTCTTTACATATTCAAAGGCCACAATACTGTCTCTCCAGAAACCTCTCTTCTCCAGGCTAAAAGATCCTACTTTTCACCAGAACCAGGTCATAAACTGAGATGGAAGACCTCTCAGGAGATCAGATCATGCAACAGCTCAGCGTAAGAATAGCTCTGAAGTCAGATCAACTAGCTTAGGGCTGTGTCTGTTTGAATTTTGAAAATTAGCAGGACTTGAAATGCTTCAAGGAAGAGAACTCTGGGTGGCTCCAGAAACAGCCTGAGAAACTTGAGCAAAATCGAAACCTCAGAAACTACCACTGCTTTCTCTCCCTCAGCCCAAGCAGTCCCAAAGAAGAAGTGTTCCCAGGAGGCTGGGATAGCACGCATATACACTACATATACATGACAGGCATCGCCAGCAGCCACATCCTGCTCCTTTCTGTGGCTGGCAAGAGTGAGACTGGATGTTTACATGTGGGCAACCTGGGTCCCTCCAGCACCTCAGACACTCAGCCTGCCCCAGTGACCCCACTGAATTCCAGTATTCGCAGTGTCCCAAGGCCACAGCACTACTCCGCTTGCTGACACAGGCCATCACACGCCTCCTAAATCAGTCAGGACTCCCCTGGTCCCACAGCCAGCACCCCACTTGCTCTCCGCCAGGCCACTGCCATTGTTCACCTTCTCCACTTTGATCTTTGCTGGTGCTCTCAACACTGGCACTCCCAGATGTTCTGCAGCTGTTGTCTCCTGGTGGAAAGGACTTGTAAAGCCGTGTTTCCACACAGGACTTCCACAACCTTTCAAAGCAACCTTTTCTGGGGTATGAACAATCTCATTCAAATGTCAACATTTCTTTTCCCATATGTGAAATCAGAATTTCCTTCTTCCGGGCATGCCCAAAACAAGGCACAAACTACATTGTGCCTTCTGTTTCACATGCTGACTCGTTTGTAAACAATGCTAGGAGAATACCTGTTTTGATCCAAGCTAATCTCTGGCCCTTATAGTGCTTTCGGTAGTTAGTTTTGCTTTGTTATTTACTTGATGTCCCATTGAATTGTTGAATCATAAACAGACTACCTGTCTGTATAGCAGCATAGCAGTGATGAATAAATGCAAGAGAAGGAGCAAGGTGATTGTTTGCTAGACTCTTCCTAGAAACTGAGAAATCTGTTACTTAATGCTGACCACAGCAGATGGAGGAAGCATCCTACATGATGTCAAAGCAATGAAGCTGTAATCACTTTTATGATTACAGTCAAGGCACTGCTTTTGCCACCATAAGTGGAGTGCAGGGAATCTTAAAAGACGACACTCTAACTGTTGTCCATGCTCACTGAGAAAATAATGCTTTTACAGCAGAGCAGGCATAATGGAGTCAGGGACACCACTGATACTGAAATCTGCTGGATAACAACTTCTGAACACAGTTTTGAGGATTTGAGAGCAGGTATTCTTTATTACACCATGGTGGTCGCTTGGGCAATCCTTCATCTACTCGAGTGCACTGGCCACCAGGCAATCGGAGCTTTTATCACTCACACTGATGATGTATTCATTAGTTAACCCCACCTGGAATTTATTTGCCATAATTGCACCCCTTCTCACAAGTCCTTCTATGGTTCTTTGGAGTGTGTCTTCAACATGCACTGTCCTTTTTAGGTGACTGCTCTTTGATCCCCGCTTTTGAGGAAGGGCAATATTATTGTTGTGTATAACTTCTGCTTTTGTCAGCCTTGCAGAGCTGAGCTGACATTCTCCTTGCGTTTTGTGCACGCTCCATTTGCCTCGGCTACATCCTTTGTGCGTTTCTCCAAGACTGTGCTCTTCTGTTCTCTGCCCTTGGTAAGTGTAAATGTTGTTCTGTTCTCCTGTCCTTGTCACAGTGCTCGCCCCACGAGGCGTGTCTGCAAGCCCCTCCAACCCATGGACTTGGGATGGGCAAGTGTTCCTGAGGGAACAGGGATGGGACAGCTGGGCTGGACTGGCCCAAGGGATGTTCCATTCCATGTCACACCACGATCAGCAATCAACTGGGAGAAGCAGGGGCATGGGGGATGGGGGGGGGTGGGGGGGTGGGGGTGTGTCACCATCTGCCAACACAGGCCGAGGATTGTTCGATCTCAGAGGTGCAAACAGGTAAATAGCGGGGGACAAATCAGTTTATTCAACAACAGCAATGCATTTTTATTGAATGCCAAACAATTCAGTTGCGCTAGAGGGGAGAGATATAGGAAACGGAGTATAGAGAGAGAAAAGGAGGGGAAGGGGGAAGTAGCTACCAACAGACGAGACCAAGGTCATGGTGGGCCAGCCAATGGAAGGGTGGTCATCCGTGGGGAGTACTCAGGGTCTTCTCCAGAGGATCGCTCTTTTGTAGTCCTTTTCCAAAGCGAGTGGCTTGTGGCCAAGAGGCGGGGAGATTTATGGAGCATTGTGTGGTGCTCCAAGAGACAGGTGCGGTCGTGCAGTACATGCAGGCTTCAGCTGGTACCATGACAGCACAGTCCAGTGAGCACAACACACCTGCAAAGAGTCCCTTGGCAAGCACCCACCTCAAGCAGGCCAGAAAACCATTGTCCAGAGTCAACCTGGGCGGGGGTCCTTGAGGTCTTCTTGAGAGGGTCATGAGGCAAAAATGAGGGAAACTTCACACCGACCCTTAGAGTGGTAGATGAGAGGCAGCCCTCAGGAAACGGTGGCCACCCAGAGCTGTTACTCCTAGCAGATTTTGGCTGGGAGCAAGCCTTGTATGTAGTGCTTTTTCAGGGGGAATATCAGTTTCAGCCGTGGGAACCTGCAAAAGGGGCTGGTACTTTTCCATAGGAAGGAAAGCACAGAGCCTTAGTGCTCCAGGAGCTGATGAGAGGCAGTCCTCAACATTCCAGGATCAGCCAGTCTTGCCAGGTGGCCCCCGGGGAGGCCCAGCCAGCCAGACCTGTTCCATGTTGCCTTGGTTCCATGGGGCCTCACAGTGTCACAATGTTCTCCTTGATTCCAGGAGTCCCTGTAGTGTCCCGATATTCTCCTTGTCACAATATTCTTCCTGCTTCTGTAGTGTAAACAATGGCCCCTTGCTTCCCTAAGGTCCTGCAGAGTCACCACGGCCCCTGGGCTCCATGTGGCCCTGCTGTGTAACAAAGGCTCCTTGGTTCTCTGGGCCGCACAGCTTCATCACTGACCCTTGGTTCCATTGGGGTCCTGAGTCTCACAAAGGTGCCCCTGATTGCATGAGGCACCAGAGTGTCAAAATGGTCTCTTTGGTTCCATGAGGTTCCGCAGTGTCCCCATGGTCGCTGTCAGAGGCTGGATGACATCAATGTCCCCAGACCCGTCGGGATGCTCGGAATGCCCGAGTGGGGCCGGGGCTGGGACAGACCTTGGAATGAGGTGGGACAGAACCCCGTCCCCAGCCATGGCCTGGCAGATCTGCCAATCACACAGCAGGGGCAGAGCAAACCCAGCTGTGACTGCCTGAGCCGTCAATCAATCACACAGCAGGGGCAGCGCCCAGCCAGCTCTGATTGGCTGAGCCGTCAATCAATCACACAGCAGGGTCACCGCCCAGCCAGCTCTGATTGGCTGAGCCGTCAATCAAGCACACAGCAGGGGCAGCGCCCACCCAGCTCTGATTGGCTGAGCCGTCAATCAATCCCACACAAAGGCAATGAAACACAGCAGTGTGTGGTAAGAAAGCAGATGTCCCTGAAAAGAGGAGAGCTTAGAAAACGCTAGGGATTTAAAAAATCGGGCATGACGTCAAGCCCTGGTCTGAATCCTGAAATCTCCTGGGTCTGTGTCTCAGCCACACTGGAAGCCTAGCAGCTGGTAGCTCTCTGCATATCTATCTGGAGATCTTCTGTCTTTCTGTCTCTTTTTTCTCTTTTAACCTTCTTATCCTCTTTTACTGGAATGTTTTTGGGTAGTTTAACATTTTTATGCCTAAAGGTTTCCATCTTACATGGGCCGAGTTAATGATGTTCCTGCTACGCTAAGTGATGCACGTTGAATTGGATGTTGTATGAAATCATTTGCCAAAGGAGCTCGGTTTTCTGTATTTTTCCAGTACACTTTTGTGTCGTTTTGACCTCTTGAGAATATCTGGCTGGGGTTTCTACTCTGCACCAAACTCGAGTAAAGGAGCCTTTGCTCACCCTCAGCATTTCAGTGTTCTGGGGTGTTACAGGCGCGCAGGCTCAGCACGGCCTCTTGTTTCCATGAGGCCCCGCTGTGTCACACTGGCCCTTGGTTCCATGAGCATCTGGAGTGTCACACAGCTTGATGACATTTGTCCTTGCTGCCTCTCCCATCCCAGTGCTCCAGGAATAGCCCCGAGCCACCTGTGAGGGACAGGCCCTGCTGGCCCAGGCCTGGGCTCAGGCCTTGGCCTTTCTGCTTCCTCCAACCAGCCCAGGCCTTGCTCAGCATTGCAGTTCCCTGCTCACAGCCTCGGGCTCCTGCAATCCTGGCCTCAAGGATCTGCTCTCACCACTCCCTGGGGAGCCTTTGGCAGTCCCTGCCCTCAGTGGGGCCAGTGATGCTCCAAGGGACTTGGAGTTTTGCTTCTGACTCCTTGAGCAGCTTCTTCAACCTTCTCTCAGTGCCTGGGGCTCCTGGACTCAGCCCCAAATCCACCGTTGGGGATCATTAAAATACAGAAAACCCTCAGGAGCTCTTTGTCTTCTTTCCAATGTCTTCCAGTCTCCAGGCCTTGTGCAGCTGCTTGGAGTCACTTTGGAGTTCTCTTAAGGAGGAAGATTTCAAGGTACAGCTCATGATTTTCAGTTTTATAAAAGGGAGTAATTTTTCTTTTTCAGTTCAAAGAAGAAGCAACTTAGGCATTCCCCAGGTGATCTTGATGCTGAATGTCTCCTTAGGAGGTGTGGGCCCACTGAAGAATGAGCCCCTTGCCAGGCTGACCCTGTTTGGACAAGCTGCTCCCCAAGCCCAGCCTGGGGACATGTCTGACATGGCCCAGCTGGGACTGACATGCCTGGCCCTGCACCAGAAGCCCTTCCCCCTGAACTCTGCAGCTGGCTGTCCCTGCCCACTGCACCATGTCCCACGTGCTCTCCTCAGGGCTCTGCCTGCATCCAGGCCCAGGACAAGTATTCCTGTTTGTGAGGAAAGAAGGGAAAAGCCTGAGCAGGTTTTCCTAAACGACAAACCCCCACTGTAGAAGCACATGCTGAGTACAGGCTGCCTGGAACCTGGAATGATGACACCTTTCTACTAGGGACAGTGGGACCAGAAATGATGTCTGGATGCAGAATTCTCGGAGTCTTGCAGCTGAATTCTCTGTCCTTGTCCTTTCCCTGCATCTCTGTTGCAGATGGAAGCTGCTGGTGCCTTTCTCAGCTGTGACCTGTCTTTTGAATGCAGACAGATGTTCCCAGGTGTGTTAAGCAGGTGCTGCTCAATGTTTATGCAAAGCTTTGGTGTGCTCATGGAACCAAGGGGACCCTTGTGACACAGCGGGGGCTGATGGAACCAAGGAGACAGTTGTGACAGTTCAGAGCCTCACAGAAACAAGGCTCCATTGTGACACTGAAGGCAATTACGGAATCCACATCACTGTGACACAGCCAGGCCACATGGAACCAATGGTCCCTGATGACAATGCAGGTCCAAGGAGACCATGGTGACACTATGGGACCGCATGGATCCAAGGGGCCACTGTGACACTGAAGAACTTCATGGAAGCCAGGGTGAAGTGTGACACAGCGGTGCCTGATTGGAACAAAGGAACCACTGTTGACAGCCCAGAAACTCCTGGAACCAAGGGGCTGTGGTGACACAGCAGGGCCACATGGAACCAAGGAGACCTGTGACATTTAGGAACCTCATGGAACCAAGAGTCCACTATGACACTGCAGAAACAAGGAGACCATTGGGACGTTGTGGAAGCTCACAGAACCAAGCAGCCCTCGAGACACTCCAGGGCCTCGTTGAAGCAGGGAGACCACTGTGACAGTCCAGAACCTCATGGAGCTAAGGCTCTCTTGTGACACAGCAGGCTCCCATGCAACCAATTGTCCATTGTGACAATGCAGATCCCAGGAGACCATGGTTACACTACGGAAGCTCATGGAACCAAGGGTCCATTGTGACAAAGCAAGGCCTTGTGGAACCAAGGAGAGCATTGTGACGTAATGGAACCTCGTGGAACCAAGGGTCCGTTGTTAGAGTCCAGAACCAAGGACACCATTGTGACAGTCCAGAACCTCATGGGACCAAGATTCCCTTGTTACACAGTGGCACTTGATGGAACCAAGGAGCCACTGTAGCACAGCAAAGCTGCATGAAACCTATGGTCCATAGCGATACTGCGGATCCAGGGAAACCATGGCGATACCACGGAACCTCATGGAACCAAGGATCCAGTGTGACCCAGCAGAACCTCTTGGAATCAAGGCACCCATGTTACACTATGGAACCTCATGGAGCCAAGGGTCCGGTGTGTCGTTGCGGGGCCTCACTGGAGCAAAGGACATGGTTGATGGGACAGAAGCTCATGGAAACGATGGGATATTGGGACATTGCAGAGCCTCATGGAACCAAGGAGACCACTGTGACACTGAGGAAGAATTATGGAAGCAAGCAGCCACTGTAGAACCAAGGAGAGCACTGTTGACAGTACAAAACCTCCTGGAACTGAGAGGCCATTGTTCTACAGCGAGGCCTCGGGGAACCAAGGGGCCATGGTGACACTGTGGGGCCTCATGAACCAAGTAGTCGTTGTGACACAGCGGGGCTGCTTGTAACCAATTGTCCATCGTGATACTGCAGATGCAAGAGACCGTGCTGACACTATGGCAGTTCATGGAACCGAGAGGCTGTTGTGACACACCAAGGCCTCGTGGCACCAAGGAGAGAGCATTGTGGCAGTGCAGAACTAAGGAGGCCATTTTGACAGTACAGACCCAAATGGAACCAAGGGTCCACTGTTATCCAGCAGGGCCTCGTGGAACAAAGGGGCCCTCGTGAAAGTGTGCAAGGGGCATAATGGAGTCAGGGACACCACTGATACTGAAATCTGCTGGATAACAACTTCTGAACACAGTTTTGAGGATTTGAGAGCAGGTATTCTTTATTACACCATGGTGGTCGCTTGGGCAATCCTTCATCTACTCGAGTGCACTGGCCACCAGGCAATCGGAGCTTTTATCACTCACACTGATGATGTATTCATTAGTTAACCCCACCTGGAATTTATTTGCCATAATTGCACCCCTTCTCACAAGTCCTTCTATGGTTCTTTGGAGTGTGTCTTCAACATGCACTGTCCTTTTTAGGTGACTGCTCTTTGATCCCCGCTTTTGAGGAAGGGCAATATTATTGTTGTGTATAACTTCTGCTTTTGTCAGCCTTGCAGAGCTGAGCTGACATTCTCCTTGCGTTTTGTGCACGCTCCGTTTGCCTCGGCTACATCCTTTGTGCGTTTCTCCAAGACTGTGCTCTTCTGTTCTCTGCCCTTGGTAAGTGTAAATGTTGTTCTGTTCTCCTGTCCTTGTCACAGTGCTCGCCCCACGAGGCGTGTCTGCAAGCCCCTCCAACCCATGGACTTGGGATGGGCAAGTGTTCCTGAGGGAACAGGGATGGGACAGCTGGGCTGGACTGGCCCAAGGGATGTTCCATTCCATGTCACACCACGATCAGCAATCAACTGGGAGAAGCAGGGGCATGGGGGATGGGGGGGGGGGGGGGGGGTGTCACCATCTGCCAACACAGGCTGAGGATTGTTCGATCTCAGAGGTGCAAACAGGTAAATAGCGGGGGACAAATCAGTTTATTCAACAACAGCAATGCATTTTTATTGAATGCCAAACAATTCAGTTGCGCTAGAGGGGAGAGATATAGGAAACGGAGTATAGAGAGAGAAAAGGAGGGGAAGGGGGAAGTAGCTACCAACAGACGAGACCAAGGTCATGGTGGGCCAGCCAATGGAAGGGTGGTCATCCGTGGGGAGTACTCAGGGTCTTCTCCAGAGGATCGCTCTTTTGTAGTCCTTTTCCAAAGCGAGTGGCTTGTGGCCAAGAGGCGGGGAGATTTATGGAGCATTGTGTGGTGCTCCAAGAGACAGGTGCGGTCGTGCAGTACATGCAGGCTTCAGCTGGTACCATGACAGCACAGTCCAGTGAGCACAACACACCTGCAAAGAGTCCCTTGGCAAGCACCCACCTCAAGCAGGCCAGAAAACCATTGTCCAGAGTCAACCTGGGCGGGGGTCCTTGAGGTCTTCTTGAGAGGGTCATGAGGCAAAAATGAGGGAAACTTCACACCGACCCTTAGAGTGGTAGATGAGAGGCAGCCCTCAGGAAACGGTGGCCACCCAGAGCTGTTACTCCTAGCAGATTTTGGCTGGGAGCAAGCCTTGTATGTAGTGCTTTTTCAGGGGGAATATCAGTTTCAGCCGTGGGAACCTGCAAAAGGGGCTGGTACTTTTCCATAGGAAGGAAAGCACAGAGCCTTAGTGCTCCAGGAGCTGATGAGAGGCAGTCCTCAACATTCCAGGATCAGCCAGTCTTGCCAGGTGGCCCCTGGGAGGCCCAGCCAGCCAGACCTGTTCCATGTTGCCTTGGTTCCATGGGGCCTCACAGTGTCACAATGTTCTCCTTGATTCCAGGAGTCCCTGTAGTGTCCCGATATTCTCCTTGTCACAATATTCTCCCTGCTTCTGTAGTGTAAACAATGGCCCCTTGCTTCCCTAAGGTCCTGCAGAGTCACCATGGCCCCTGGGCTCCATGTGGCCCTGCTGTGTAACAAAGGCTCCTTGGTTCTCTGGGCCGCACAGCTTCATCACTGACCCTTGGTTCCATTGGGGTCCTGAGTCTCACAAAGGTGCCCCTGATTGCATGAGGCACCAGAGTGTCAAAATGGTCTCTTTGGTTCCATGAGGTTCCGCAGTGTCCCCATGGTCGCTGTCAGAGGCTGGATGACATCAATGTCCCCAGACCCGTCGGGATGCTCGGAATGCCCGAGTGGGGCCGGGGCTGGGACAGACCTTGGAATGAGGTGGGACAGAGCCCCGTCCCCAGCCATGGCCTGGCAGATCTGCCAATCACACAGCAGGGGCAGCGCCCAGCCAGCTCTGATTGGCTGAGCCGCCAATCAATCACACAGCAGGGGCAGCGCCCAGCCAGCTCTGATTGGTTGAGCCGTCAATCAATCACACAGCAGGGTCACCGCCCAGCCAGCTCTGATTGGCTGAGCCGTCAATCAAGCACACAGCAGGGGCAGCGCCCACCCAGCTCTGATTGGCTGAGCCGTCAATCAATCCCACACAAAGGCAATGAAACACAGCAGTGCGTGGTAAGAAAGGAGATGTCCCTGAAAAGAGGAGAGCTTAGAAAACGCTAGGGATTTAAAAAATCGGGCATGACGTCAAGCCCTGGTCTGAATCCTGAAATCTCCTGGGTCTGTGTCTCAGCCACACTGGAAGCCTAGCAGCTGGTAGCTCTCTGCATATCTATCTGGAGATCTTCTGTCTTTCTGTCTCTTTTTTCTCTTTTAACCTTCTTATCCTCTTTTACTGGAATGTTTTTGGGTAGTTTAACATTTTTATGCCTAAAGGTTTCCATCTTACATGGGCCGAGTTAATGATGTTCCTGCTACGCTAAGTGATGCACGTTGAATTGGATGTTGTATGAAATCATTTGCCAAAGGAGCTCGGTTTTCTGTATTTTTCCAGTACACTTTTGTGTCGTTTTGACCTCTTGAGAATATCTGGCTGGGGTTTCTACTCTGCACCAAACTCGAGTAAAGGAGCCTTTGCTCACCCTCAGCATTTCAGTGTTCTGGGGTGTTACAGGCGCGCAGGCTCAGCACGGCCTCTTGTTTCCATGAGGCCCCGCTGTGTCACACTGGCCCTTGGTTCCATGAGCATCTGGAGTGTCACACAGCTTGATGACATTTGTCCTTGCTGCCTCTCCCATCCCAGTGCTCCAGGAATAGCCCCGAGCCACCTGTGAGGGACAGGCCCTGCTGGCCCAGGCCTGGGCTCAGGCCTTGGCCTTTCTGCTTCCTCCAACCAGCCCAGGCCTTGCTCAGCATTGCAGTTCCCTGCTCACAGCCTCGGGCTCCTGCAATCCTGGCCTCAAGGATCTGCTCTCACCACTCCCTGGGGAGCCTTTGGCAGTCCCTGCCCTCAGTGGGGCCAGTGATGCTCCAAGGGACTTGGAGTTTTGCTTCTGACTCCTTGAGCAGCTTCTTCAACCTTCTCTCAGTGCCTGGGGCTCCTGGACTCAGCCCCAAATCCACCGTTGGGGATCATTAAAATACAGAAAACCCTCAGGAGCTCTTTGTCTTCTTTCCAATGTCTTCCAGTCTCCAGGCCTTGTGCAGCTGCTTGGAGTCACTTTGGAGTTCTCTTAAGGAGGAAGATTTCAAGGTACAGCTCATGATTTTCAGTTTTATAAAAGGGAGTAATTTTTCTTTTTCAGTTCAAAGAAGAAGCAACTTAGGCATTCCCCAGGTGATCTTGATGCTGAATGTCTCCTTAGGAGGTGTGGGCCCACTGAAGAATGAGCCCCTTGCCAGGCTGACCCTGTTTGGACAAGCTGCTCCCCAAGCCCAGCCTGGGGACATGTCTGACATGGCCCAGCTGGGACTGACATGCCTGGCCCTGCACCAGAAGCCCTTCCCCCTGAACTCTGCAGCTGGCTGTCCCTGCCCACTGCACCATGTCCCACGTGCTCTCCTCAGGGCTCTGCCTGCATCCAGGCCCAGGACAAGTATTCCTGTTTGTGAGGAAAGAAGGGAAAAGCCTGAGCAGGTTTTCCTAAACGACAAACCCCCACTGTAGAAGCACATGCTGAGTACAGGCTGCCTGGAACCTGGAATGATGACACCTTTCTACTAGGGACAGTGGGACCAGAAATGATGTCTGGATGCAGAATTCTCGGAGTCTTGCAGCTGAATTCTCTGTCCTTGTCCTTTCCCTGCATCTCTGTTGCAGATGGAAGCTGCTGGTGCCTTTCTCAGCTGTGACCTGTCTTTTGAATGCAGACAGATGTTCCCAGGTGTGTTAAGCAGGTGCTGCTCAATGTTTATGCAAAGCTTTGGTGTGCTCATGGAACCAAGGGGACCCTTGTGACACAGCGGGGGCTGATGGAACCAAGGAGACAGTTGTGACAGTTCAGAGCCTCACAGAAACAAGGCTCCATTGTGACACTGAAGGCAATTACGGAATCCACATCACTGTGACACAGCCAGGCCACATGGAACCAATGGTCCCTGATGACAATGCAGGTCCAAGGAGACCATGGTGACACTATGGGACCGCATGGATCCAAGGGGCCACTGTGACACTGAAGAACTTCATGGAAGCCAGGGTGAAGTGTGACACAGCGGTGCCTGATTGGAACAAAGGAACCACTGTTGACAGCCCAGAAACTCCTGGAACCAAGGGGCTGTGGTGACACAGCAGGGCCACATGGAACCAAGGAGACCTGTGACATTTAGGAACCTCATGGAACCAAGAGTCCACTATGACACTGCAGAAACAAGGAGACCATTGGGACGTTGTGGAAGCTCACAGAACCAAGCAGCCCTCGAGACACTCCAGGGCCTCGTTGAAGCAGGGAGACCACTGTGACAGTCCAGAACCTCATGGAGCTAAGGCTCTCTTGTGACACAGCAGGCTCCCATGCAACCAATTGTCCATTGTGACAATGCAGATCCCAGGAGACCATGGTTACACTACGGAAGCTCATGGAACCAAGGGTCCCTTGTGACAAAGCAAGGCCTTGTGGAACCAAGGAGAGCATTGTGACGTAATGGAA
Organism: Sturnus vulgaris; assembly: GCF_052056855.1. Classification (NCBI taxonomy): domain Eukaryota; kingdom Metazoa; phylum Chordata; class Aves; order Passeriformes; family Sturnidae; genus Sturnus; species Sturnus vulgaris. Next base: position 49,282 of record NW_028276313.1, read on the forward strand.
CCTCGTGGAACCAAGGGTCCGTTGTTAGAGTCCAGAACCAAGGACACCATTGTGACAGTCCAGAACCTCATGGGACCAAGATTCCCTTGTTACACAGTGGCACTTGATGGAACCAAGGAGCCACTGTAGCACAGCAAAGCTGCATGAAACCTATGGTCCGTAGCGATACTGCGGATCCAGGGAAACCATGGCGATACCACGGAACCTCATGGAACCAAGGGTCCAGTGTGACCCAGCAGAACCTCTTGGAATCAAGGCACCCATGTTACACTATGGAACCTCATGGAGCCAAGGGTCCGGTGTGCCGTTGCGGGGCCTCACTGGAGCAAAGGACATGGTTGATGGGACAGAAGCTCATGGAAACGATGGGATATTGGGACATTGCAGAGCCTCATGGAACCAAGGAGACCACTGTGACACTGAGGAAGAATTATGGAAGCAAGCAGCCACTGTAGAACCAAGGAGAGCACTGTTGACAGTACAAAACCTCCTGGAACTGAGAGGCCATTGTTCTACAGCGAGGCCTCGGGGAACCAAGGGGCCATGGTGACACTGTGGGGCCTCATGAACCAAGTAGTCGTTGTGACACAGCGGGGCTGCTTGTAACCAATTGTCCATCGTGATACTGCAGATGCAAGAGACCGTGCTGACACTATGGCAGTTCATGGAACCGAGAGGCTGTTGTGACACACCAAGGCCTCGTGGCACCAAGGAGAGAGCATTGTAGCAGTGCAGAACTAAGGAGGCCATTTTGACAGTACAGACCCAAATGGAACCAAGGGTCCACTGTTATCCAGCAGGGCCTCGTGGAACCAAGGGGCCCTCGTGAAAGTGTGCAAGGGGCATAATGGAGTCAGGGACACCACTGATACTGAAATCTGCTGGATAGCAACTTTTGAACACAGTTTTGAGGATTTGAGAGCAGGTATTCTTTATTACACCATGGTGGTCACTTGGTGTCCTAGGGTGATGTTATGGTGTTTCTATCTCCAATCGTGTGTCCTGATTATGTTTGGTATTATGTCCTGTGCTTCCAGGACTGAGTCTGAGAGTGAAGCTTTGTTTTGTCTTGTTATCAGCCGGCTCACCTCCCCCATGGTCTATGTTTAGGAGAGGTTTTAGCTCGGCTTGCTTGCTTGCCTGCTTGCTTGCTTGCTTGCTTGCCTGCTTGCTTGCTTGCTTGCTTGCCTGCTTGCTTGCCTGCTTGCTCGCTTCTGCCTTTTTCTTTCCTTCGCTTTGCCCTTGCTTTCTGCTTATTAGTTAGTTCAGCTAGGCAGTCCAACTTTTTCCCTGGACTGTTTTCCACCCCGTCCCCTCCCTCTCCTGGATACCATCTGAACGGATGGGGACCTGGGAACCCCAAGAAACACCGGGAGTCTACACTTTGTCACCTGCAGCAGTCATCCCCAGCGCCAGAGACTGATAACTGCGCGACCACTCGCCAGAGAGACTGAACTTGTCATCCCTTCAGAACGGTGAAAGAGTTTTTTGTCAGCTGGTGTTGTTTTTTTTTCCCTGTGCTGGGGAGTGTCTTGCTTGTTAAATAAACAGGTTTTTTCTCCCACTCTTCTCCAAGGAAATTCTTCCCGAACCCGGTGGGGTGGGGGGGGGAGGAGTCGTGGGGTTTGCTGTCTGGGGGCTCCTCCTGGAGGTTTTCCCCCAAATTTGGCCGAAACCAGGACAAATATATTGGCGCCCAACTCGAGGCTTGAGAAAGTGGGAAAAAACCCTGTTCTAATAATAATAATTTGGTTCAAATTCTTTTGTGTTGGTATAGAGCAGTTATTGGCTATGTTGTTGGAATTCATGTCTTTTGGGGTGGAGGCCTGCATGGGTTCTTTGTCCCTAGGGTTTTTTGAGGTCTTAATACCTCTGTGGTCCCTGGGTTTATTTGCTTATCCAGAAATAGCTCCAGTATTGTCCCTAATGCGTAGTTTCTGTAGTAGAGGGGCATTGACCAAAATATCCATCGGGCTGGGCTTGGTTTTAATGGCCTGCAGGAGATTTATAAAGGTGCTGGAGTCTGTTCCAGGAATGTATGGTTCTTGGTTGTGGTTGTGTACTCAGCTTGTTAGAGGAGAAGCAGGGGATGAGGCTTTTCAGCCTTTGTTCTCCTTCTTCTCCTCTGAATTTGTTACATCCCTATTAGAGAATGTTCAGTTCCCCCTGAGTGTTAAAGAGACCATCTTTCTGGTGTTTAATATAGTAAGCTTTCTCTATACAGTCTGCAGTTTCTCTAGAATGAGAGCTGAGATTTCTAGAGGGGCTGAGACCCCTGACCCCAGAGTAGAGCCAGGCGTGAGGAATCCTGAATGGTGTGGGAAATGGGAGGATATGGGCCAAATCTTAAAGGAATTTTCTGACCCTACATCCTGGGATTTTCCATGTGAACAAATTCAGAACCCAGCTGAGGTGGCAAAGTACCTGAAAGAGAAGTGCCATGGTAATTCTAAGGAGAATGGAGACTGACCGTAGACTATCGTGCATTGAATGAGGTGACTCCACCACTGAGCGCTGCCGTGCCAGACATGCTGGAACTGCAGTACGAGCTGGAGTCCAAGGCAGCAAAGTGGTACGCCACTATTGATATCGCCAATGCATTTTTCTCCATTCCTCTGGCAGCAGAGTGCAGGCCTCAGTTCGCTTTCACATGGAGGGGAGTGCAGTACACCTGGAATCGACTGCCCCAGGGGTGGAAGCACAGTCCTACTATCTGCCATGGACTGATCCAGACTACACTAGAAAAAGGTGAGGCTCCAGAACATTTACAATATATTGATGATATCATTGTGTGGGGGAACACAGCAGCAGAAGTGTTCAAGAAAGGAGAGAGAATCATCCAAATCCTCCTGGAAGCCGGCTTCGCCATCAAGAAGAGTAAAGTTAAGGGACCTGCTCGAGAGATCCAGTTCCTGGGAGTGAAGTGGCAAGATGGACGGCGTCAGATTCCTACTGATGTCATCAACAAAATCACAGCTATGTCCCCACCAACCAACAAGAAGGAGACACAAGCTTTCTTAGGCGCCATAGGTTTTTGGAGGATGCACATTCCTGAGTACAGTCAGATTGTGAGCCCTCTTTACCTGGTCACCCGCAAGAAGAACGATTTCCATTGGGGCCCTGAGCAGCAACAAGCTTTTGCCCAGATAAAGCAGGAAATTGCTCATGCAGTAGCCCTTGGCCCAGTCAGGACGGGACCAGATGTGAAGAACGTGCTCTACTCTGCAGCCGGGAACCATGGTCTGTCCTGGAGCCTGTGGCAGAAGGTGCCTGGTGAGACTCGAGGCCGACCATTAGGATTTTGGAGTCGGAGCTACAGAGGGTCTGAAGCTAACTACACCCCAACAGAGAAGGAGATCTTGGCTGCCTACGAAGGGGTCCAAGCAGCCTCAGAGGTGGTTGGCACAGAAGCACAACTCCTTCTGGCACCCTGACTACCAGTGCTGGGGTGGATGTTCAGAGGAAAGGTTCCCTCAACCCACCATGCCACCAGTGCTACATGGAGCAAGTGGATTGCCCTCATTACACAGCGCACCCGGATTGGAAAACTGAATCGCCCTGGGATTTTGGAAGTAATTACAAATTGGCCTGAAGGTGAAAGTTTTGGTGTCACAGATGAGGAACAAGAACCAGTGACACGGGCTGAAGAAGCTCCACCATATAACCAACTGCCAGCAGAGGAAACACGCTATGCTCTATTCACCGACGGTTCCTGTCGCATTGTGGGGATGAATCGGAGGTGGAAAGCAGCCGTATGGAGCCCCACGCGACGGGTAGCAGAGGCCACTGAAGGAGAGGGTGGATCCAGTCAACTTGCTGAACTCAAAGCGGTTCAACTGGCCTTAGACATTGCTGAAAGAGAGAAGTGGCCAAAGCTTTACCTTTATACCGATTCATGGATGGTAGCCAATGCTCTGTGGGGATGGTTGGAGAGATGGAAAGAGGCTAACTGGCAGCGTAGAGGAAAACCAATTTGGGCTGCCGAAGAGTGGAAAGATATCGCTACCCGGTTAGAGAAATTACCTGTGAAGGTTCGCCATGTAGATGCCCATGTTCCCAGAAGTAGGGCTAATGAAGAGCAGAAAAACAATCAGCAGGTAGATCAGGCTGCAAAGATAGGGGTGTCGAAGATAGACCTTGATTGGGAACACAAGGGAGAGTTGTTCCTGGCTCAATGGGCCCATGATGCCTCAGGTCATCAGGGCAGAGATGCCACATATAAGTGGGCACGAGACCGAGGGGTGGATCTAACCATGGACAGTATTTCTCAAGTTATCCATGACTGTGAGACATGCGCTGCCATCAAGCAAGCCAAGCGGGTGAAGCCCCTCTGGTATGGGGGGCGGTGGTCCAAGTACAAGTATGGAGAGGCCTGGCAGATTGACTACATCACACTGCCCCAGACACGCCAAGGCAAGCGCTATGTACTGACCATGGTGGAAGCCACCACTGGATGGTTGGAGACCTACCCTGTGTCTCACGCTACAGCCCGTAACACCATCCTGGGCCTGGAAAAGCAGGTCCTTTGGAGGCATGGCACCCCTGAGAGGATTGAGTCAGACAATGGGACTCATTTCAAGAATAGCCTTATCAACACTTGGGCTAGGGAACATGGCATTGAGTGGGTGTACCATATCCCCTACCATGCACCAGCTGCAGGGAAGGTGGAAAGGTACAATGGACTGTTAAAAACCACCTTGAGAGCATTGGGTGGGGGATCATTCAAAAACTGGGAGCAGCATTTAGCAAAGGCCACTTGGTTAGTTAACACCCGGGGTTCCACCAACCGAGCGGGCCCTGCCCAGTCTGAGTCCCTGAATATAGTAGATGGAGACAAAGTCCCAGTGGCACATATCAGAGGTTTGTTAGGGAAGGCAGTTTGGATCAATTCTGCCCCGAGTACAGACAAACCCATTCGTGGGATTGTCTTTGCTCAAGGACCAGGTTGTACATGGTGGGTAATGCAGAGAGATGGAACAACACGATGTGTGCCTCAGGGAGATCTGATTGTGGGGTGAGGCAGCATGAGACAGAAGGAAATATGTAAGTGTCAAAGGTCTGAGCAAGTGAGATAGAAGGAAATGTGTAAGTGTCGAAGGTTTGAGCAAGTGAGATGGAAGAAAATGTGTCCGAATAAGTGAAAGATGGAAATTTCTACTTGCTGAAGTTTTTACATGCTGTTTAGTATGTTCACGATATGGAGATAAGGGGTGGAATGTCCTAGGGTGATGTTATGGTGTTTCTATCTCCAATCGTGTGTCCTGATTATGTTTGGTATTATGTCCTATGCTTCCAGGACTGAGTCTGAGAGTGAAGCTTTGTTTTGTCTTGTTATCAGCCGGCTCACCTCCCCCATGGTCTATGTTTAGGAGAGGTTTTAGCTCGGCTTGCTTGCTTGCCTGCTTGCTTGCTTGCTTGCTTGCCTGCTTGCTTGCCTGCTTGCTCGCTTCTGCCTTTTTCTTTCCTTCGCTTTGCCCTTGCTTTCTGCTTATTAGTTAGTTCAGCTAGGCAGTCCAACTTTTTCCCTGGACTGTTTTCTCTTCCACCCCGTCCCCTCCCTCTCCTGGATACCATCTGAACGGACGGGGACCTGGGAACCCCAAGAAACACCGGGAGTCTACACTTTGTCACCTGCAGCAGTCATCCCCAGCGCCAGAGACTGATAACTGCGCGACCACTCGCCAGAGAGACTGAACTTGTCATCCCTTCAGAACGGTGAAAGAGTTTTTTGTCAGCTGGTGTTGTTTTTTTTTCCCTGTGCTGGGGAGTGTCTTGCTTGTTAAATAAACAGGTTTTTTCTCCCACTCTTCTCCAAGGAAATTCTTCCCGAACCCGGTGGGGGGGGGGGGGGGGGGAGGAGTCGTGGGGTTTGCTGTCTGGGGGCTCCTCCTGGAGGTTTTCCCCCAAATTTGGCCGAAACCAGGACACTTGGGCAATCCTTCATCTACTCGAGTGCACTGGCCACCAGGCAATCGGAGCTTTTATCACTCACACTGATGATGTATTCATTAGTTAACCCCACCTGGAATTTATTTGCCATAATTGCACCCCTTCTCACAAGTCCTTCTATGGTTCTTTGGAGTGTGTCTTCAACATGCACTGTCCTTTTTAGGTGACTGCTCTTTGATCCCCGCTTTTGAGGAAGGGCAATATTATTGTTGTGTATAACTTCTGCTTTTGTCAGCCTTGCAGAGCTGAGCTGACATTCTCCTTGCATTTTGTGCACGCTCCGTTTGCCTCGGCTACATCCTTTGTGCGTTTCTCCAAGACTGTGCTCTTCTGTTCTCTGCCCTTGGTAAGTGTAAATGTTGTTCTGTTCTCCTGTCCTTGTCACAGTGCTCGCCCCACGAGGCGTGTCTGCAAGCCCCTCCAACCCATGGACTTGGGATGGGCAAGTGTTCCTGAGGGAACAGGGATGGGACAGCTGGGCTGGACTGGCCCAAGGGATGTTCCATTCCATGTCACACCACAATCAGCAATCAACTGGGAGAAGCAGGGGCATGGGGGATGGGGGGGGGGGGGGTGGGGGTGTGTCACCATCTGCCAACACAGGCCGAGGATTGTTCGATCTCAGAGGTGCAAACAGGTAAATAGCGGGGGACAAATCAGTTTATTCAACAACAGCAATGCATTTTTATTGAATGCCAAACAATTCAGTTGCGCTAGAGGGGAGAGATATAGGAAACGGAGTATAGAGAGAGAAAAGGAGGGGAAGGGGGAAGTAGCTACCAACAGACGAGACCAAGGTCATGGTGGGCCAGCCAATGGAAGGGTGGTCATCCGTGGGGAGTACTCAGGGTCTTCTCCAGAGGATCGCTCTTTTATAGTCCTTTTCCAAAGCGAGTGGCTTGTGGCCAAGAGGCGGGGAGATTTATGGAGCATTGTGTGGTGCTCCAAGAGACAGGTGCGGTCGTGCAGTACATGCAGGCTTCAGCTGGTACCATGACAGCACAGTCCAGTGAGCACAACACACCTGCAAAGAGTCCCTTGGCAAGCACCCACCTCAAGCAGGCCAGAAAACCATTGTCCAGAGTCAACCTGGGCGGGGGTCCTTGAGGTCTTCTTGAGAGGGTCATGAGGCAAAAATGAGGGAAACTTCACACCGACCCTTAGAGTGGTAGATGAGAGGCAGCCCTCAGGAAACGGTGGCCACCCAGAGCTGTTACTCCTAGCAGATTTTGGCTGGGAGCAAGCCTTGTATGTAGTGCTTTTTCAGGGGGAATATCAGTTTCAGCCGTGGGAACCTGCAAAAGGGGCTGGTACTTTTCCATAGGAAGGAAAGCACAGAGCCTTAGTGCTCCAGGAGCTGATGAGAGGCAGTCCTCAACATTCCAGGATCAGCCAGTCTTGCCAGGTGGCCCCCGGGGAGGCCCAGCCAGCCAGACCTGTTCCATGTTGCCTTGGTTCCATGGGGCCTCACAGTGTCACAATGTTCTCCTTGATTCCAGGAGTCCCTGTAGTGTCCCGATATTCTCCTTGTCACAATATTCTCCCTGCTTCTGTAGTGTAAACAATGGCCCCTTGCTTCCCTAAGGTCCTGCAGAGTCACCACGGCCCCTGGGCTCCATGTGGCCCTGCTGTGTAACAAAGGCTCCTTGGTTCTCTGGGCCGCACAGCTTCATCACTGACCCTTGGTTCCATTGGGGTCCTGAGTCTCACAAAGGTGCCCCCGATTGCATGAGGCACCAGAGTGTCAAAATGGTCTCTTTGGTTCCATGAGGTTCCGCAGTGTCCCCATGGTCGCTGTCAGAGGCTGGATGACATCAATGTCCCCAGACCCGTCGGGATGCTCGGAATGCCCGAGTGGGGCCGGGGCTGGGACAGACCTTGGAATGAGGTGGGACAGAACCCCGTCCCCAGCCATGGCCTGGCAGATCTGCCAATCACACAGCAGGGGCAGAGCAAACCCAGCTGTGACTGCCTGAGCCGTCAATCAATCACACAGCAGGGGCAGCGCCCAGCCAGCTCTGATTGGCTGAGCCGTCAATCAATCACACAGCAGGGGCAGCGCCCAGCCAGCTCTGATTGGCTGAGCCGTCAATCAAGCACACAGCAGGGGCAGCGCCCACCCAGCTCTGATTGGCTGAGCCGTCAATCAATCCCACACAAAGGCAATGAAACACAGCAGTGCGTGGTAAGAAAGCAGATGTCCCTGAAAAGAGGAGAGCTTAGAAAACGCTAGGGATTTAAAAAATCGGGCATGACGTCAAGCCCTGGTCTGAATCCTGAAATCTCCTGGGTCTGTGTCTCAGCCACACTGGAAGCCTAGCAGCTGGTAGCTCTCTGCATATCTATCTGGAGATCTTCTGTCTTTCTGTCTCTTTTTTCTCTTTTAACCTTCTTATCCTCTTTTACTGGAATGTTTTTGGGTAGTTTAACATTTTTATGCCTAAAGGTTTCCATCTTACATGGGCCGAGTTAATGATGTTCCTGCTACGCTAAGTGATGCACGTTGAATTGGATGTTGTATGAAATCATTTGCCAAAGGAGCTCGGTTTTCTGTATTTTTCCAGTACACTTTTGTGTCGTTTTGACCTCTTGAGAATATCTGGCTGGGGTTTCTACTCTGCACCAAACTCGAGTAAAGGAGCCTTTGCTCACCCTCAGCATTTCAGTGTTCTGGGGTGTTACAGGCGCGCAGGCTCAGCACGGCCTCTTGTTTCCATGAGGCCCCGCTGTGTCACACTGGCCCTTGGTTTCATGAGCATCTGGAGTGTCACACAGCTTGATGACATTTGTCCTTGCTGCCTCTCCCATCCCAGTGCTCCAGGAATAGCCCCGAGCCACCTGTGAGGGACAGGCCCTGCTGGCCCAGGCCTGGGCTCAGGCCTTGGCCTTTCTGCTTCCTCCAACCAGCCCAGGCCTTGCTCAGCATTGCAGTTCCCTGCTCACAGCCTCGGGCTCCTGCAATCCTGGCCTCAAGGATCTGCTCTCACCACTCCCTGGGGAGCCTTTGGCAGTCCCTGCCCTCAGTGGGGCCAGTGATGCTCCAAGGGACTTGGAGTTTTGCTTCTGACTCCTTGAGCAGCTTCTTCAACCTTCTCTCAGTGCCTGGGGCTCCTGGACTCAGCCCCAAATCCACCGTTGGGGATCATTAAAATACAGAAAACCCTCAGGAGCTCTTTGTCTTCTTTCCAATGTCTTCCAGTCTCCAGGCCTTGTGCAGCTGCTTGGAGTCACTTTGGAGTTCTCTTAAGGAGGAAGATTTCAAGGTACAGCTCATGATTTTCAGTTTTATAAAAGGGAGTAATTTTTCTTTTTCAGTTCAAAGAAGAAGCAACTTAGGCATTCCCCAGGTGATCTTGATGCTGAATGTCTCCTTAGGAGGTGTGGGCCCACTGAAGAATGAGCCCCTTGCCAGGCTGACCCTGTTTGGACAAGCTGCTCCCCAAGCCCAGCCTGGGGACATGTCTGACATGGCCCAGCTGGGACTGACATGCCTGGCCCTGCACCAGAAGCCCTTCCCCCTGAACTCTGCAGCTGGCTGTCCCTGCCCACTGCACCATGTCCCACGTGCTCTCCTCAGGGCTCTGCCTGCATCCAGGCCCAGGACAAGTATTCCTGTTTGTGAGGAAAGAAGGGAAAAGCCTGAGCAGGTTTTCCTAAACGACAAACCCCCACTGTAGAAGCACATGCTGAGTACAGGCTGCCTGGAACCTGGAATGATGACACCTTTCTACTAGGGACAGTGGGACCAGAAATGATGTCTGGATGCAGAATTCTCGGAGTCTTGCAGCTGAATTCTCTGTCCTTGTCCTTTCCCTGCATCTCTGTTGCAGATGGAAGCTGCTGGTGCCTTTCTCAGCTGTGACCTGTCTTTTGAATGCAGACAGATGTTCCCAGGTGTGTTAAGCAGGTGCTGCTCAATGTTTATGCAAAGCTTTGGTGTGCTCATGGAACCAAGGGGACCCTTGTGACACAGCGGGGGCTGATGGAACCAAGGAGACAGTTGTGACAGTTGAGAGCCTCACAGAAACAAGGCTCCATTGTGACACTGAAGGCAATTACGGAATCCACATCACTGTGACACAGCCAGGCCACATGGAACCAATGGTCCCTGATGACAATGCAGGTCCAAGGAGACCATGGTGACACCATGGGACCGCATGGATCCAAGGGGCCACTGTGACACTGAAGAACTTCATGGAAGCCAGGGTGCAGTGTGACACAGCGGTGCCTGATTGGAACAAAGGAACCACTGTTGACAGCCCAGAAACTCCTGGAACCAAGGGGCTGTGGTGACACAGCAGGGCCACATGGAACCAAGGAGACCTGTGACATTTAGGAACCTCATGGAACCAAGAGTCCACTATGACACTGCAGAAACAAGGAGACCATTGGGACGTTGTGGAAGCTCACAGAACCAAGCAGCCCTCGAGACACTCCAGGGCCTCGTTGAAGCAGGGAGACCACTGTGACAGTCCAGAACCTCATGGAGCTAAGGCTCTCTTGTGACACAGCAGGCTCCCATGCAACCAATTGTCCATTGTGACAATGCAGATCCCAGGAGACCATGGTTACACTACGGAAGCTCATGGAACCAAGGGTCCCTTGTGACAAAGCAAGGCCTTGTGGAACCAAGGAGAGCATTGTGACGTAATGGAACCTCGTGGAACCAAGGGTCCGTTGTTAGAGTCCAGAACCAAGGACACCATTGTGACAGTCCAGAACCTCATGGGACCAAGATTCCCTTGTTACACAGTGGCACTTGATGGAACCAAGGAGCCACTGTAGCACAGCAAAGCTGCATGAAACCTATGGTCCGTAGCGATACTGCGGATCCAGGGAAACCATGGCGATACCACGGAACCTCATGGAACCAAGGGTCCAGTGTGACCCAGCAGAACCTCTTGGAATCAAGGCACCCATGTTACACTATGGAACCTCATGGAGCCAAGGGTCCGGTGTGCCGTTGCGGGGCCTCACTGGAGCAAAGGACATGGTTGATGGGACAGAAGCTCATGGAAACGATGGGATATTGGGACATTGCAGAGCCTCATGGAACCAAGGAGACCACTGTGACACTGAGGAAGAATTATGGAAGCAAGCAGCCACTGTAGAACCAAGGAGAGCACTGTTGACAGTACAAAACCTCCTGGAACTGAGAGGCCATTGTTCTACAGCGAGGCCTCGGGGAACCAAGGGGCCATGGTGACACTGTGGGGCCTCATGAACCAAGTAGTCGTTGTGACACAGCGGGGCTGCTTGTAACCAATTGTCCATCGTGATACTGCAGATGCAAGAGACCGTGCTGACACTATGGCAGTTCATGGAACCGAGAGGCTGTTGTGACACACCAAGGCCTCGTGGCACCAAGGAGAGAGCATTGTGGCAGTGCAGAACTAAGGAGGCCATTTTGACAGTACAGACCCAAATGGAACCAAGGGTCCACTGTTATCCAGCAGGGCCTCGTGGAACCAAGGGGCCCTCGTGAAAGTGTGCAAGGGGCATAATGGAGTCAGGGACACCACTGATACTGAAATCTGCTGGATAGCAACTTTTGAACACAGTTTTGAGGATTTGAGAGCAGGTATTCTTTATTACACCATGGTGGTCACTTGGGCAATCCTTCATCTACTCGAGTGCACTGGCCACCAGGCAATCGGAGCTTTTATCACTCACACTGATGATGTATTCATTAGTTAACCCCACCTGGAATTTATTTGCCATAATTGCACCCCTTCTCACAAGTCCTTCTATGGTTCTTTGGAGTGTGTCTTCAACATGCACTGTCCTTTTTAGGTGACTGCTCTTTGATCCCCGCTTTTGAGGAAGGGCAATATTATTGTTGTGTATAACTTCTGCTTTTGTCAGCCTTGCAGAGCTGAGCTGACATTCTCCTTGCGTTTTGTGCACGCTCCGTTTGCCTCGGCTACATCCTTTGTGCGTTTCTCCAAGACTGTGCTCTTCTGTTCTCTGCCCTTGGTAAGTGTAAATGTTGTTCTGTTCTCCTGTCCTTGTCACAGTGCTCGCCCCACGAGGCGTGTCTGCAAGCCCCTCCAACCCATGGACTTGGGATGGGCAAGTGTTCCTGAGGGAACAGGGATGGGACAGCTGGGCTGGACTGGCCCAAGGGATGTTCCATTCCATGTCACACCACGATCAGCAATCAACTGGGAGAAGCAGGGGCATGGGGGATGGGGGGGGGTGGGGGGGTGGGGGTGTGTCACCATCTGCCAACACAGGCCGAGGATTGTTCGATCTCAGAGGTGCAAACAGGTAAATAGCGGGGGACAAATCAGTTTATTCAACAACAGCAATGCATTTTTATTGAATGCCAAACAATTCAGTTGCGCTAGAGGGGAGAGATATAGGAAACGGAGTATAGAGAGAGAAAAGGAGGGGAAGGGGGAAGTAGCTACCAACAGACGAGACCAAGGTCATGGTGGGCCAGCCAATGGAAGGGTGGTCATCCGTGGGGAGTACTCAGGGTCTTCTCCAGAGGATCGCTCTTTTGTAGTCCTTTTCCAAAGCGAGTGGCTTGTGGCCAAGAGGCGGGGAGATTTATGGAGCATTGTGTGGTGCTCCAAGAGACAGGTGCGGTCGTGCAGTACATGCAGGCTTCAGCTGGTACCATGACAGCACAGTCCAGTGAGCACAACACACCTGCAAAGAGTCCCTTGGCAAGCACCCACCTCAAGCAGGCCAGAAAACCATTGTCCAGAGTCAACCTGGGCGGGGGTCCTTGAGGTCTTCTTGAGAGGGTCATGAGGCAAAAATGAGGGAAACTTCACACCGACCCTTAGAGTGGTAGATGAGAGGCAGCCCTCAGGAAACGGTGGCCACCCAGAGCTGTTACTCCTAGCAGATTTTGGCTGGGAGCAAGCCTTGTATGTAGTGCTTTTTCAGGGGGAATATCAGTTTCAGCCGTGGGAACCTGCAAAAGGGGCTGGTACTTTTCCATAGGAAGGAAAGCACAGAGCCTTAGTGCTCCAGGAGCTGATGAGAGGCAGTCCTCAACATTCCAGGATCAGCCAGTCTTGCCAGGTGGCCCCCGGGGAGGCCCAGCCAGCCAGACCTGTTCCATGTTGCCTTGGTTCCATGGGGCCTCACAGTGTCACAATGTTCTCCTTGATTCCAGGAGTCCCTGTAGTGTCCCGATATTCTCCTTGTCACAATATTCTTCCTGCTTCTGTAGTGTAAACAATGGCCCCTTGCTTCCCTAAGGTCCTGCAGAGTCACCACGGCCCCTGGGCTCCATGTGGCCCTGCTGTGTAACAAAGGCTCCTTGGTTCTCTGGGCCGCACAGCTTCATCACTGACCCTTGGTTCCATTGGGGTCCTGAGTCTCACAAAGGTGCCCCTGATTGCATGAGGCACCAGAGTGTCAAAATGGTCTCTTTGGTTCCATGAGGTTCCGCAGTGTCCCCATGGTCGCTGTCAGAGGCTGGATGACATCAATGTCCCCAGACCCGTCGGGATGCTCGGAATGCCCGAGTGGGGCCGGGGCTGGGACAGACCTTGGAATGAGGTGGGACAGAACCCCGTCCCCAGCCATGGCCTGGCAGATCTGCCAATCACACAGCAGGGGCAGAGCAAACCCAGCTGTGACTGCCTGAGCCGTCAATCAATCACACAGCAGGGGCAGCGCCCAGCCAGCTCTGATTGGCTGAGCCGTCAATCAATCACACAGCAGGGTCACCGCCCAGCCAGCTCTGATTGGCTGAGCCGTCAATCAAGCACACAGCAGGGGCAGCGCCCACCCAGCTCTGATTGGCTGAGCCGTCAATCAATCCCACACAAAGGCAATGAAACACAGCAGTGCGTGGTAAGAAAGCAGATGTCCCTGAAAAGAGGAGAGCTTAGAAAACGCTAGGGATTTAAAAAATCGGGCATGACGTCAAGCCCTGGTCTGAATCCTGAAATCTCCTGGGTCTGTGTCTCAGCCACACTGGAAGCCTAGCAGCTGGTAGCTCTCTGCATATCTATCTGGAGATCTTCTGTCTTTCTGTCTCTTTTTTCTCTTTTAACCTTCTTATCCTCTTTTACTGGAATGTTTTTGGGTAGTTTAACATTTTTATGCCTAAAGGTTTCCATCTTACATGGGCCGAGTTAATGATGTTCCTGCTACGCTAAGTGATGCACGTTGAATTGGATGTTGTATGAAATCATTTGCCAAAGGAGCTCGGTTTTCTGTATTTTTCCAGTACACTTTTGTGTCGTTTTGACCTCTTGAGAATATCTGGCTGGGGTTTCTACTCTGCACCAAACTCGAGTAAAGGAGCCTTTGCTCACCCTCAGCATTTCAGTGTTCTGGGGTGTTACAGGCGCGCAGGCTCAGCACGGCCTCTTGTTTCCATGAGGCCCCGCTGTGTCACACTGGCCCTTGGTTCCATGAGCATCTGGAGTGTCACACAGCTTGATGACATTTGTCCTTGCTGCCTCTCCCATCCCAGTGCTCCAGGAATAGCCCCGAGCCACCTGTGAGGGACAGGCCCTGCTGGCCCAGGCCTGGGCTCAGGCCTTGGCCTTTCTGCTTCCTCCAACCAGCCCAGGCCTTGCTCAGCATTGCAGTTCCCTGCTCACAGCCTCGGGCTCCTGCAATCCTGGCCTCAAGGATCTGCTCTCACCACTCCCTGGGGAGCCTTTGGCAGTCCCTGCCCTCAGTGGGGCCAGTGATGCTCCAAGGGACTTGGAGTTTTGCTTCTGACTCCTTGAGCAGCTTCTTCAACCTTCTCTCAGTGCCTGGGGCTCCTGGACTCAGCCCCAAATCCACCGTTGGGGATCATTAAAATACAGAAAACCCTCAGGAGCTCTTTGTCTTCTTTCCAATGTCTTCCAGTCTCCAGGCCTTGTGCAGCTGCTTGGAGTCACTTTGGAGTTCTCTTAAGGAGGAAGATTTCAAGGTACAGCTCATGATTTTCAGTTTTATAAAAGGGAGTAATTTTTCTTTTTCAGTTCAAAGAAGAAGCAACTTAGGCATTCCCCAGGTGATCTTGATGCTGAATGTCTCCTTAGGAGGTGTGGGCCCACTGAAGAATGAGCCCCTTGCCAGGCTGACCCTGTTTGGACAAGCTGCTCCCCAAGCCCAGCCTGGGGACATGTCTGACATGGCCCAGCTGGGACTGACATGCCTGGCCCTGCACCAGAAGCCCTTCCCCCTGAACTCTGCAGCTGGCTGTCCCTGCCCACTGCACCATGTCCCACGTGCTCTCCTCAGGGCTCTGCCTGCATCCAGGCCCAGGACAAGTATTCCTGTTTGTGAGGAAAGAAGGGAAAAGCCTGAGCAGGTTTTCCTAAACGACAAACCCCCACTGTAGAAGCACATGCTGAGTACAGGCTGCCTGGAACCTGGAATGATGACACCTTTCTACTAGGGACAGTGGGACCAGAAATGATGTCTGGATGCAGAATTCTCGGAGTCTTGCAGCTGAATTCTCTGTCCTTGTCCTTTCCCTGCATCTCTGTTGCAGATGGAAGCTGCTGGTGCCTTTCTCAGCTGTGACCTGTCTTTTGAATGCAGACAGATGTTCCCAGGTGTGTTAAGCAGGTGCTGCTCAATGTTTATGCAAAGCTTTGGTGTGCTCATGGAACCAAGGGGACCCTTGTGACACAGCGGGGGCTGATGGAACCAAGGAGACAGTTGTGACAGTTCAGAGCCTCACAGAAACAAGGCTCCATTGTGACACTGAAGGCAATTACGGAATCCACATCACTGTGACACAGCCAGGCCACATGGAACCAATGGTCCCTGATGACAATGCAGGTCCAAGGAGACCATGGTGACACCATGGGACCGCATGGATCCAAGGGGCCACTGTGACACTGAAGAACTTCATGGAAGCCAGGGTGCAGTGTGACACAGCGGTGCCTGATTGGAACAAAGGAACCACTGTTGACAGCCCAGAAACTCCTGGAACCAAGGGGCTGTGGTGACACAGCAGGGCCACATGGAACCAAGGAGACCTGTGACATTTAGGAACCTCATGGAACCAAGAGTCCACTATGACACTGCAGAAACAAGGAGACCATTGGGACGTTGTGGAAGCTCACAGAACCAAGCAGCCCTCGAGACACTCCAGGGCCTCGTTGAAGCAGGGAGACCACTGTGACAGTCCAGAACCTCATGGAGCTAAGGCTCTCTTGTGACACAGCAGGCTCCCATGCAACCAATTGTCCATTGTGACAATGCAGATCCCAGGAGACCATGGTTACACTACGGAAGCTCATGGAACCAAGGGTCCATTGTGACAAAGCAAGGCCTTGTGGAACCAAGGAGAGCATTGTGACGTAATGGAACCTCGTGGAACCAAGGGTCCGTTGTTAGAGTCCAGAACCAAGGACACCATTGTGACAGTCCAGAACCTCATGGGACCAAGA
This sequence comes from Sturnus vulgaris, assembly GCF_052056855.1. NCBI lineage: Eukaryota > Metazoa > Chordata > Aves > Passeriformes > Sturnidae > Sturnus > Sturnus vulgaris. The sequence continues at coordinate 65,601 of NW_028276313.1, forward strand.
TTCCCTTGTTACACAGTGGCACTTGATGGAACCAAGGAGCCACTGTAGCACAGCAAAGCTGCATGAAACCTATGGTCCGTAGCGATACTGCGGATCCAGGGAAACCATGGCAATACCACGGAACCTCATGGAACCAAGGGTCCAGTGTGACCCAGCAGAACCTCTTGGAATCAAGGCACCCATGTTACACTATGGAACCTCATGGAGCCAAGGGTCCGGTGTGCCGTTGCGGGGCCTCACTGGAGCAAAGGACATGGTTGATGGGACAGAAGCTCATGGAAACGATGGGATATTGGGACATTGCAGAGCCTCATGGAACCAAGGAGACCACTGTGACACTGAGGAAGAATTATGGAAGCAAGCAGCCACTGTAGAACCAAGGAGAGCACTGTTGACAGTACAAAACCTCCTGGAACTGAGAGGCCATTGTTCTACAGCGAGGCCTCGGGGAACCAAGGGGCCATGGTGACACTGTGGGGCCTCATGAACCAAGTAGTCGTTGTGACACAGCGGGGCTGCTTGTAACCAATTGTCCATCGTGATACTGCAGATGCAAGAGACCGTGCTGACACTATGGCAGTTCATGGAACCGAGAGGCTGTTGTGACATACCAAGGCCTCGTGGCACCAAGGAGAGAGCATTGTGGCAGTGCAGAACTAAGGAGGCCATTTTGACAGTACAGACCCAAATGGAACCAAGGGTCCACTGTTATCCAGCAGGGCCTCGTGGAACCAAGGGGCCCTCGTGAAAGTGTGCAAGGGGCATAATGGAGTCAGGGACACCACTGATACTGAAATCTGCTGGATAGCAACTTTTGAACACAGTTTTGAGGATTTGAGAGCAGGTATTCTTTATTACACCATGGTGGTCACTTGGGCAATCCTTCATCTACTCGAGTGCACTGGCCACCAGGCAATCGGAGCTTTTATCACTCACACTGATGATGTATTCATTAGTTAACCCCACCTGGAATTTATTTGCCATAATTGCACCCCTTCTCACAAGTCCTTCTATGGTTCTTTGGAGTGTGTCTTCAACATGCACTGTCCTTTTTAGGTGACTGCTCTTTGATCCCCGCTTTTGAGGAAGGGCAATATTATTGTTGTGTATAACTTCTGCTTTTGTCAGCCTTGCAGAGCTGAGCTGACATTCTCCTTGCGTTTTGTGCACGCTCCGTTTGCCTCGGCTACATCCTTTGTGCGTTTCTCCAAGACTGTGCTCTTCTGTTCTCTGCCCTTGGTAAGTGTAAATGTTGTTCTGTTCTCCTGTCCTTGTCACAGTGCTCGCCCCACGAGGCGTGTCTGCAAGCCCCTCCAACCCATGGACTTGGGATGGGCAAGTGTTCCTGAGGGAACAGGGATGGGACAGCTGGGCTGGACTGGCCCAAGGGATGTTCCATTCCATGTCACACCACGATCAGCAATCAACTGGGAGAAGCAGGGGCATGGGGGATGGGGGGGGGTGGGGGGGTGGGGGTGTGTCACCATCTGCCAACACAGGCCGAGGATTGTTCGATCTCAGAGGTGCAAACAGGTAAATAGCGGGGGACAAATCAGTTTATTCAACAACAGCAATGCATTTTTATTGAATGCCAAACAATTCAGTTGCGCTAGAGGGGAGAGATATAGGAAACGGAGTATAGAGAGAGAAAAGGAGGGGAAGGGGGAAGTAGCTACCAACAGACGAGACCAAGGTCATGGTGGGCCAGCCAATGGAAGGGTGGTCATCCGTGGGGAGTACTCAGGGTCTTCTCCAGAGGATCGCTCTTTTGTAGTCCTTTTCCAAAGCGAGTGGCTTGTGGCCAAGAGGCGGGGAGATTTATGGAGCATTGTGTGGTGCTCCAAGAGACAGGTGCGGTCGTGCAGTACATGCAGGCTTCAGCTGGTACCATGACAGCACAGTCCAGTGAGCACAACACACCTGCAAAGAGTCCCTTGGCAAGCACCCACCTCAAGCAGGCCAGAAAACCATTGTCCAGAGTCAACCTGGGCGGGGGTCCTTGAGGTCTTCTTGAGAGGGTCATGAGGCAAAAATGAGGGAAACTTCACACCGACCCTTAGAGTGGTAGATGAGAGGCAGCCCTCAGGAAACGGTGGCCACCCAGAGCTGTTACTCCTAGCAGATTTTGGCTGGGAGCAAGCCTTGTATGTAGTGCTTTTTCAGGGGGAATATCAGTTTCAGCCGTGGGAACCTGCAAAAGGGGCTGGTACTTTTCCATAGGAAGGAAAGCACAGAGCCTTAGTGCTCCAGGAGCTGATGAGAGGCAGTCCTCAACATTCCAGGATCAGCCAGTCTTGCCAGGTGGCCCCCGGGGAGGCCCAGCCAGCCAGACCTGTTCCATGTTGCCTTGGTTCCATGGGGCCTCACAGTGTCACAATGTTCTCCTTGATTCCAGGAGTCCCTGTAGTGTCCCGATATTCTCCTTGTCACAATATTCTTCCTGCTTCTGTAGTGTAAACAATGGCCCCTTGCTTCCCTAAGGTCCTGCAGAGTCACCACGGCCCCTGGGCTCCATGTGGCCCTGCTGTGTAACAAAGGCTCCTTGGTTCTCTGGGCCGCACAGCTTCATCACTGACCCTTGGTTCCATTGGGGTCCTGAGTCTCACAAAGGTGCCCCTGATTGCATGAGGCACCAGAGTGTCAAAATGGTCTCTTTGGTTCCATGAGGTTCCGCAGTGTCCCCATGGTCGCTGTCAGAGGCTGGATGACATCAATGTCCCCAGACCCGTCGGGATGCTCGGAATGCCCGAGTGGGGCCGGGGCTGGGACAGACCTTGGAATGAGGTGGGACAGAACCCCGTCCCCAGCCATGGCCTGGCAGATCTGCCAATCACACAGCAGGGGCAGAGCAAACCCAGCTGTGACTGCCTGAGCCGTCAATCAATCACACAGCAGGGGCAGCGCCCAGCCAGCTCTGATTGGCTGAGCCGTCAATCAATCACACAGCAGGGTCACCGCCCAGCCAGCTCTGATTGGCTGAGCCGTCAATCAAGCACACAGCAGGGGCAGCGCCCACCCAGCTCTGATTGGCTGAGCCGTCAATCAATCCCACACAAAGGCAATGAAACACAGCAGTGCGTGGTAAGAAAGCAGATGTCCCTGAAAAGAGGAGAGCTTAGAAAACGCTAGGGATTTAAAAAATCGGGCATGACGTCAAGCCCTGGTCTGAATCCTGAAATCTCCTGGGTCTGTGTCTCAGCCACACTGGAAGCCTAGCAGCTGGTAGCTCTCTGCATATCTATCTGGAGATCTTCTGTCTTTCTGTCTCTTTTTTCTCTTTTAACCTTCTTATCCTCTTTTACTGGAATGTTTTTGGGTAGTTTAACATTTTTATGCCTAAAGGTTTCCATCTTACATGGGCCGAGTTAATGATGTTCCTGCTACGCTAAGTGATGCACGTTGAATTGGATGTTGTATGAAATCATTTGCCAAAGGAGCTCGGTTTTCTGTATTTTTCCAGTACACTTTTGTGTCGTTTTGACCTCTTGAGAATATCTGGCTGGGGTTTCTACTCTGCACCAAACTCGAGTAAAGGAGCCTTTGCTCACCCTCAGCATTTCAGTGTTCTGGGGTGTTACAGGCGCGCAGGCTCAGCACGGCCTCTTGTTTCCATGAGGCCCCGCTGTGTCACACTGGCCCTTGGTTCCATGAGCATCTGGAGTGTCACACAGCTTGATGACATTTGTCCTTGCTGCCTCTCCCATCCCAGTGCTCCAGGAATAGCCCCGAGCCACCTGTGAGGGACAGGCCCTGCTGGCCCAGGCCTGGGCTCAGGCCTTGGCCTTTCTGCTTCCTCCAACCAGCCCAGGCCTTGCTCAGCATTGCAGTTCCCTGCTCACAGCCTCGGGCTCCTGCAATCCTGGCCTCAAGGATCTGCTCTCACCACTCCCTGGGGAGCCTTTGGCAGTCCCTGCCCTCAGTGGGGCCAGTGATGCTCCAAGGGACTTGGAGTTTTGCTTCTGACTCCTTGAGCAGCTTCTTCAACCTTCTCTCAGTGCCTGGGGCTCCTGGACTCAGCCCCAAATCCACCGTTGGGGATCATTAAAATACAGAAAACCCTCAGGAGCTCTTTGTCTTCTTTCCAATGTCTTCCAGTCTCCAGGCCTTGTGCAGCTGCTTGGAGTCACTTTGGAGTTCTCTTAAGGAGGAAGATTTCAAGGTACAGCTCATGATTTTCAGTTTTATAAAAGGGAGTAATTTTTATTTTTCAGTTCAAAGAAGAAGCAACTTAGGCATTCCCCAGGTGATCTTGATGCTGAATGTCTCCTTAGGAGGTGTGGGCCCACTGAAGAATGAGCCCCTTGCCAGGCTGACCCTGTTTGGACAAGCTGCTCCCCAAGCCCAGCCTGGGGACATGTCTGACATGGCCCAGCTGGGACTGACATGCCTGGCCCTGCACCAGAAGCCCTTCCCCCTGAACTCTGCAGCTGGCTGTCCCTGCCCACTGCACCATGTCCCACGTGCTCTCCTCAGGGCTCTGCCTGCATCCAGGCCCAGGACAAGTATTCCTGTTTGTGAGGAAAGAAGGGAAAAGCCTGAGCAGGTTTTCCTAAACGACAAACCCCCACTGTAGAAGCACATGCTGAGTACAGGCTGCCTGGAACCTGGAATGATGACACCTTTCTACTAGGGACAGTGGGACCAGAAATGATGTCTGGATGCAGAATTCTCGGAGTCTTGCAGCTGAATTCTCTGTCCTTGTCCTTTCCCTGCATCTCTGTTGCAGATGGAAGCTGCTGGTGCCTTTCTCAGCTGTGACCTGTCTTTTGAATGCAGACAGATGTTCCCAGGTGTGTTAAGCAGGTGCTGCTCAATGTTTATGCAAAGCTTTGGTGTGCTCATGGAACCAAGGGGACCCTTGTGACACAGCGGGGGCTGATGGAACCAAGGAGACAGTTGTGACAGTTGAGAGCCTCACAGAAACAAGGCTCCATTGTGACACTGAAGGCAATTACGGAATCCACATCACTGTGACACAGCCAGGCCACATGGAACCAATGGTCCCTGATGACAATGCAGGTCCAAGGAGACCATGGTGACACCATGGGACCGCATGGATCCAAGGGGCCACTGTGACACTGAAGAACTTCATGGAAGCCAGGGTGCAGTGTGACACAGCGGTGCCTGATTGGAACAAAGGAACCACTGTTGACAGCCCAGAAACTCCTGGAACCAAGGGGCTGTGGTGACACAGCAGGGCCACATGGAACCAAGGAGACCTGTGACATTTAGGAACCTCATGGAACCAAGAGTCCACTATGACACTGCAGAAACAAGGAGACCATTGGGACGTTGTGGAAGCTCACAGAACCAAGCAGCCCTCGAGACACTCCAGGGCCTCGTTGAAGCAGGGAGACCACTGTGACAGTCCAGAACCTCATGGAGCTAAGGCTCTCTTGTGACACAGCAGGCTCCCATGCAACCAATTGTCCATTGTGACAATGCAGATCCCAGGAGACCATGGTTACACTACGGAAGCTCATGGAACCAAGGGTCCATTGTGACAAAGCAAGGCCTTGTGGAACCAAGGAGAGCATTGTGACGTAATGGAACCTCGTGGAACCAAGGGTCCGTTGTTAGAGTCCAGAACCAAGGACACCATTGTGACAGTCCAGAACCTCATGGGACCAAGATTCCCTTGTTACACAGTGGCACTTGATGGAACCAAGGAGCCACTGTAGCACAGCAAAGCTGCATGAAACCTATGGTCCGTAGCGATACTGCGGATCCAGGGAAACCATGGCAATACCACGGAACCTCATGGAACCAAGGGTCCAGTGTGACCCAGCAGAACCTCTTGGAATCAAGGCACCCATGTTACACTATGGAACCTCATGGAGCCAAGGGTCCGGTGTGCCGTTGCGGGGCCTCACTGGAGCAAAGGACATGGTTGATGGGACAGAAGCTCATGGAAACGATGGGATATTGGGACATTGCAGAGCCTCATGGAACCAAGGAGACCACTGTGACACTGAGGAAGAATTATGGAAGCAAGCAGCCACTGTAGAACCAAGGAGAGCACTGTTGACAGTACAAAACCTCCTGGAACTGAGAGGCCATTGTTCTACAGCGAGGCCTCGGGGAACCAAGGGGCCATGGTGACACTGTGGGGCCTCATGAACCAAGTAGTCGTTGTGACACAGCGGGGCTGCTTGTAACCAATTGTCCATCGTGATACTGCAGATGCAAGAGACCGTGCTGACACTATGGCAGTTCATGGAACCGAGAGGCTGTTGTGACATACCAAGGCCTCGTGGCACCAAGGAGAGAGCATTGTGGCAGTGCAGAACTAAGGAGGCCATTTTGACAGTACAGACCCAAATGGAACCAAGGGTCCACTGTTATCCAGCAGGGCCTCGTGGAACCAAGGGGCCCTCGTGAAAGTGTGCAAGGGGCATAATGGAGTCAGGGACACCACTGATACTGAAATCTGCTGGATAGCAACTTTTGAACACAGTTTTGAGGATTTGAGAGCAGGTATTCTTTATTACACCATGGTGGTCACTTGGGCAATCCTTCATCTACTCGAGTGCACTGGCCACCAGGCAATCGGAGCTTTTATCACTCACACTGATGATGTATTCATTAGTTAACCCCACCTGGAATTTATTTGCCATAATTGCACCCCTTCTCACAAGTCCTTCTATGGTTCTTTGGAGTGTGTCTTCAACATGCACTGTCCTTTTTAGGTGACTGCTCTTTGATCCCCGCTTTTGAGGAAGGGCAATATTATTGTTGTGTATAACTTCTGCTTTTGTCAGCCTTGCAGAGCTGAGCTGACATTCTCCTTGCGTTTTGTGCACGCTCCGTTTGCCTCGGCTACATCCTTTGTGCGTTTCTCCAAGACTGTGCTCTTCTGTTCTCTGCCCTTGGTAAGTGTAAATGTTGTTCTGTTCTCCTGTCCTTGTCACAGTGCTCGCCCCACGAGGCGTGTCTGCAAGCCCCTCCAACCCATGGACTTGGGATGGGCAAGTGTTCCTGAGGGAACAGGGATGGGACAGCTGGGCTGGACTGGCCCAAGGGATGTTCCATTCCATGTCACACCACGATCAGCAATCAACTGGGAGAAGCAGGGGCATGGGGGATGGGGGGGGGTGGGGGGGTGGGGGTGTGTCACCATCTGCCAACACAGGCCGAGGATTGTTCGATCTCAGAGGTGCAAACAGGTAAATAGCGGGGGACAAATCAGTTTATTCAACAACAGCAATGCATTTTTATTGAATGCCAAACAATTCAGTTGCGCTAGAGGGGAGAGATATAGGAAACGGAGTATAGAGAGAGAAAAGGAGGGGAAGGGGGAAGTAGCTACCAACAGACGAGACCAAGGTCATGGTGGGCCAGCCAATGGAAGGGTGGTCATCCGTGGGGAGTACTCAGGGTCTTCTCCAGAGGATCGCTCTTTTGTAGTCCTTTTCCAAAGCGAGTGGCTTGTGGCCAAGAGGCGGGGAGATTTATGGAGCATTGTGTGGTGCTCCAAGAGACAGGTGCGGTCGTGCAGTACATGCAGGCTTCAGCTGGTACCATGACAGCACAGTCCAGTGAGCACAACACACCTGCAAAGAGTCCCTTGGCAAGCACCCACCTCAAGCAGGCCAGAAAACCATTGTCCAGAGTCAACCTGGGCGGGGGTCCTTGAGGTCTTCTTGAGAGGGTCATGAGGCAAAAATGAGGGAAACTTCACACCGACCCTTAGAGTGGTAGATGAGAGGCAGCCCTCAGGAAACGGTGGCCACCCAGAGCTGTTACTCCTAGCAGATTTTGGCTGGGAGCAAGCCTTGTATGTAGTGCTTTTTCAGGGGGAATATCAGTTTCAGCCGTGGGAACCTGCAAAAGGGGCTGGTACTTTTCCATAGGAAGGAAAGCACAGAGCCTTAGTGCTCCAGGAGCTGATGAGAGGCAGTCCTCAACATTCCAGGATCAGCCAGTCTTGCCAGGTGGCCCCCGGGGAGGCCCAGCCAGCCAGACCTGTTCCATGTTGCCTTGGTTCCATGGGGCCTCACAGTGTCACAATGTTCTCCTTGATTCCAGGAGTCCCTGTAGTGTCCCGATATTCTCCTTGTCACAATATTCTCCCTGCTTCTGTAGTGTAAACAATGGCCCCTTGCTTCCCTAAGGTCCTGCAGAGTCACCACGGCCCCTGGGCTCCATGTGGCCCTGCTGTGTAACAAAGGCTCCTTGGTTCTCTGGGCCGCACAGCTTCATCACTGACCCTTGGTTCCATTGGGGTCCTGAGTCTCACAAAGGTGCCCCCGATTGCATGAGGCACCAGAGTGTCAAAATGGTCTCTGGTTCCATGAGGTTCCGCAGTGTCCCCATGGTCGCTGTCAGAGGCTGGATGACATCAATGTCCCCAGAGCCGTCGGGATGCTCGGAATGCCCGAGTGGGGCCGGGGCTGGGACAGACCTTGGAATGAGGTGGGACAGAACCCCGTCCCCAGCCATGGCCTGGCAGATCTGCCAATCACACAGCAGGGGCAGAGCAAACCCAGCTGTGACTGCCTGAGCCGTCAATCAATCACACAGCAGGGGCAGCGCCCAGCCAGCTCTGATTGGCTGAGCCGTCAATCAATCACACAGCAGGGTCACCGCCCAGCCAGCTCTGATTGGCTGAGCCGTCAATCAAGCACACAGCAGGGGCAGCGCCCACCCAGCTCTGATTGGCTGAGCCGTCAATCAATCCCACACAAAGGCAATGAAACACAGCAGTGCGTGGTAAGAAAGCAGATGTCCCTGAAAAGAGGAGAGCTTAGAAAACGCTAGGGATTTAAAAAATCGGGCATGACGTCAAGCCCTGGTCTGAATCCTGAAATCTCCTGGGTCTGTGTCTCAGCCACACTGGAAGCCTAGCAGCTGGTAGCTCTCTGCATATCTATCTGGAGATCTTCTGTCTTTCTGTCTCTTTTTTCTCTTTTAACCTTCTTATCCTCTTTTACTGGAATGTTTTTGGGTAGTTTAACATTTTTATGCCTAAAGGTTTCCATCTTACATGGGCCGAGTTAATGATGTTCCTGCTACGCTAAGTGATGCACGTTGAATTGGATGTTGTATGAAATCATTTGCCAAAGGAGCTCGGTTTTCTGTATTTTTCCAGTACACTTTTGTGTCGTTTTGACCTCTTGAGAATATCTGGCTGGGGTTTCTACTCTGCACCAAACTCGAGTAAAGGAGCCTTTGCTCACCCTCAGCATTTCAGTGTTCTGGGGTGTTACAGGCGCGCAGGCTCAGCACGGCCTCTTGTTTCCATGAGGCCCCGCTGTGTCACACTGGCCCTTGGTTCCATGAGCATCTGGAGTGTCACACAGCTTGATGACATTTGTCCTTGCTGCCTCTCCCATCCCAGTGCTCCAGGAATAGCCCCGAGCCACCTGTGAGGGACAGGCCCTGCTGGCCCAGGCCTGGGCTCAGGCCTTGGCCTTTCTGCTTCCTCCAACCAGCCCAGGCCTTGCTCAGCATTGCAGTTCCCTGCTCACAGCCTCGGGCTCCTGCAATCCTGGCCTCAAGGATCTGCTCTCACCACTCCCTGGGGAGCCTTTGGCAGTCCCTGCCCTCAGTGGGGCCAGTGATGCTCCAAGGGACTTGGAGTTTTGCTTCTGACTCCTTGAGCAGCTTCTTCAACCTTCTCTCAGTGCCTGGGGCTCCTGGACTCAGCCCCAAATCCACCGTTGGGGATCATTAAAATACAGAAAACCCTCAGGAGCTCTTTGTCTTCTTTCCAATGTCTTCCAGTCTCCAGGCCTTGTGCAGCTGCTTGGAGTCACTTTGGAGTTCTCTTAAGGAGGAAGATTTCAAGGTACAGCTCATGATTTTCAGTTTTATAAAAGGGAGTAATTTTTATTTTTCAGTTCAAAGAAGAAGCAACTTAGGCATTCTCCAGGTGATCTTGATGCTGAATGTCTCCTTAGGAGGTGTGGGCCCACTGAAGAATGAGCCCCTTGCCAGGCTGACCCTGTTTGGACAAGCTGCTCCCCAAGCCCAGCCTGGGGACATGTCTGACATGGCCCAGCTGGGACTGACATGCCTGGCCCTGCACCAGAAGCCCTTCCCCCTGAACTCTGCAGCTGGCTGTCCCTGCCCACTGCACCATGTCCCACGTGCTCTCCTCAGGGCTCTGCCTGCATCCAGGCCCAGGACAAGTATTCCTGTTTGTGAGGAAAGAAGGGAAAAGCCTGAGCAGGTTTTCCTAAACGACAAACCCCCACTGTAGAAGCACATGCTGAGTACAGGCTGCCTGGAACCTGGAATGATGACACCTTTCTACTAGGGACAGTGGGACCAGAAATGATGTCTGGATGCAGAATTCTCGGAGTCTTGCAGCTGAATTCTCTGTCCTTGTCCTTTCCCTGCATCTCTGTTGCAGATGGAAGCTGCTGGTGCCTTTCTCAGCTGTGACCTGTCTTTTGAATGCAGACAGATGTTCCCAGGTGTGTTAAGCAGGTGCTGCTCAATGTTTATGCAAAGCTTTGGTGTGCTCATGGAACCAAGGGGACCCTTGTGACACAGCGGGGGCTGATGGAACCAAGGAGACAGTTGTGACAGTTGAGAGCCTCACAGAAACAAGGCTCCATTGTGACACTGAAGGCAATTACGGAATCCACATCACTGTGACACAGCCAGGCCACATGGAACCAATGGTCCCTGATGACAATGCAGGTCCAAGGAGACCATGGTGACACCATGGGACCGCATGGATCCAAGGGGCCACTGTGACACTGAAGAACTTCATGGAAGCCAGGGTGCAGTGTGACACAGCGGTGCCTGATTGGAACAAAGGAACCACTGTTGACAGCCCAGAAACTCCTGGAACCAAGGGGCTGTGGTGACACAGCAGGGCCACATGGAACCAAGGAGACCTGTGACATTTAGGAACCTCATGGAACCAAGAGTCCACTATGACACTGCAGAAACAAGGAGACCATTGGGACGTTGTGGAAGCTCACAGAACCAAGCAGCCCTCGAGACACTCCAGGGCCTCGTTGAAGCAGGGAGACCACTGTGACAGTCCAGAACCTCATGGAGCTAAGGCTCTCTTGTGACACAGCAGGCTCCCATGCAACCAATTGTCCATTGTGACAATGCAGATCCCAGGAGACCATGGTTACACTACGGAAGCTCATGGAACCAAGGGTCCATTGTGACAAAGCAAGGCCTTGTGGAACCAAGGAGAGCATTGTGACGTAATGGAACCTCGTGGAACCAAGGGTCCGTTGTTAGAGTCCAGAACCAAGGACACCATTGTGACAGTCCAGAACCTCATGGGACCAAGATTCCCTTGTTACACAGTGGCACTTGATGGAACCAAGGAGCCACTGTAGCACAGCAAAGCTGCATGAAACCTATGGTCCGTAGCGATACTGCGGATCCAGGGAAACCATGGCGATACCACGGAACCTCATGGAACCAAGGGTCCAGTGTGACCCAGCAGAACCTCTTGGAATCAAGGCACCCATGTTACACTATGGAACCTCATGGAGCCAAGGGTCCGGTGTGTCGTTGCGGGGCCTCACTGGAGCAAAGGACATGGTTGATGGGACAGAAGCTCATGGAAACGATGGGATATTGGGACATTGCAGAGCCTCATGGAACCAAGGAGACCACTGTGACACTGAGGAAGAATTATGGAAGCAAGCAGCCACTGTAGAACCAAGGAGAGCACTGTTGACAGTACAAAACCTCCTGGAACTGAGAGGCCATTGTTCTACAGCGAGGCCTCGGGGAACCAAGGGGCCATGGTGACACTGTGGGGCCTCATGAACCAAGTAGTCGTTGTGACACAGCGGGGCTGCTTGTAACCAATTGTCCATCGTGATACTGCAGATGCAAGAGACCGTGCTGACACTATGGCAGTTCATGGAACCGAGAGGCTGTTGTGACACACCAAGGCCTCGTGGCACCAAGGAGAGAGCATTGTGGCAGTGCAGAACTAAGGAGGCCATTTTGACAGTACAGACCCAAATGGAACCAAGGGTCCACTGTTATCCAGCAGGGCCTCGTGGAACCAAGGGGCCCTCGTGAAAGTGTGCAAGGGGCATAATGGAGTCAGGGACACCACTGATACTGAAATCTGCTGGATAGCAACTTTTGAACACAGTTTTGAGGATTTGAGAGCAGGTATTCTTTATTACACCATGGTGGTCACTTGGGCAATCCTTCATCTACTCGAGTGCACTGGCCACCAGGCAATCGGAGCTTTTATCACTCACACTGATGATGTATTCATTAGTTAACCCCACCTGGAATTTATTTGCCATAATTGCACCCCTTCTCACAAGTCCTTCTATGGTTCTTTGGAGTGTGTCTTCAACATGCACTGTCCTTTTTAGGTGACTGCTCTTTGATCCCCGCTTTTGAGGAAGGGCAATATTATTGTTGTGTATAACTTCTGCTTTTGTCAGCCTTGCAGAGCTGAGCTGACATTCTCCTTGCGTTTTGTGCACGCTCCGTTTGCCTCGGCTACATCCTTTGTGCGTTTCTCCAAGACTGTGCTCTTCTGTTCTCTGCCCTTGGTAAGTGTAAATGTTGTTCTGTTCTCCTGTCCTTGTCACAGTGCTCGCCCCACGAGGCGTGTCTGCAAGCCCCTCCAACCCATGGACTTGGGATGGGCAAGTGTTCCTGAGGGAACAGGGATGGGACAGCTGGGCTGGACTGGCCCAAGGGATGTTCCATTCCATGTCACACCACGATCAGCAATCAACTGGGAGAAGCAGGGGCATGGGGGATGGGGGGGGGTGGGGGGGTGGGGGTGTGTCACCATCTGCCAACACAGGCCGAGGATTGTTCGATCTCAGAGGTGCAAACAGGTAAATAGCGGGGGACAAATCAGTTTATTCAACAACAGCAATGCATTTTTATTGAATGCCAAACAATTCAGTTGCGCTAGAGGGGAGAGATATAGGAAACGGAGTATAGAGAGAGAAAAGGAGGGGAAGGGGGAAGTAGCTACCAACAGACGAGACCAAGGTCATGGTGGGCCAGCCAATGGAAGGGTGGTCATCCGTGGGGAGTACTCAGGGTCTTCTCCAGAGGATCGCTCTTTTGTAGTCCTTTTCCAAAGCGAGTGGCTTGTGGCCAAGAGGCGGGGAGATTTATGGAGCATTGTGTGGTGCTCCAAGAGACAGGTGCGGTCGTGCAGTACATGCAGGCTTCAGCTGGTACCATGACAGCACAGTCCAGTGAGCACAACACACCTGCAAAGAGTCCCTTGGCAAGCACCCACCTCAAGCAGGCCAGAAAACCATTGTCCAGAGTCAACCTGGGCGGGGGTCCTTGAGGTCTTCTTGAGAGGGTCATGAGGCAAAAATGAGGGAAACTTCACACCGACCCTTAGAGTGGTAGATGAGAGGCAGCCCTCAGGAAACGGTGGCCACCCAGAGCTGTTACTCCTAGCAGATTTTGGCTGGGAGCAAGCCTTGTATGTAGTGCTTTTTCAGGGGGAATATCAGTTTCAGCCGTGGGAACCTGCAAAAGGGGCTGGTACTTTTCCATAGGAAGGAAAGCACAGAGCCTTAGTGCTCCAGGAGCTGATGAGAGGCAGTCCTCAACATTCCAGGATCAGCCAGTCTTGCCAGGTGGCCCCCGGGGAGGCCCAGCCAGCCAGACCTGTTCCATGTTGCCTTGGTTCCATGGGGCCTCACAGTGTCACAATGTTCTCCTTGATTCCAGGAGTCCCTGTAGTGTCCCGATATTCTCCTTGTCACAATATTCTCCCTGCTTCTGTAGTGTAAACAATGGCCCCTTGCTTCCCTAAGGTCCTGCAGAGTCACCACGGCCCCTGGGCTCCATGTGGCCCTGCTGTGTAACAAAGGCTCCTTGGTTCTCTGGGCCGCACAGCTTCATCACTGACCCTTGGTTCCATTGGGGTCCCGAGTCTCACAAAGGTGCCCCTGATTGCATGAGGCACCAGAGTGTCAAAATGGTCTCTTTGGTTCCATGAGGTTCCGCAGTGTCCCCATGGTCGCTGTCAGAGGCTGGATGACATCAATGTCCCCAGACCCGTCGGGATGCTCGGAATGCCCGAGTGGGGCCGGGGCTGGGACAGACCTTGGAATGAGGTGGGACAGAACCCCGTCCCCAGCCATGGCCTGGCAGATCTGCCAATCACACAGCAGGGGCAGAGCAAACCCAGCTGTGACTGACTGAGCCGTCAATCAATCACACAGCAGGGGCAGCGCCCAGCCAGCTCTGATTGGTTGAGCCGTCAATCAATCACACAGCAGGGTCACCGCCCAGCCAGCTCTGATTGGCTGAGCCGTCAATCAAGCACACAGCAGGGGCAGCGCCCACCCAGCTCTGATTGGCTGAGCCGTCAATCAATCCCACACAAAGGCAATGAAACACAGCAGTGCGTGGTAAGAAAGCAGATGTCCCTGAAAAGAGGAGAGCTTAGAAAACGCTAGGGATTTAAAAAATCGGGCATGACGTCAAGCCCTGGTCTGAATCCTGAAATCTCCTGGGTCTGTGTCTCAGCCACACTGGAAGCCTAGCAGCTGGTAGCTCTCTGCATATCTATCTGGAGATCTTCTGTCTTTCTGTCTCTTTTTTCTCTTTTAACCTTCTTATCCTCTTTTACTGGAATGTTTTTGGGTAGTTTAACATTTTTATGCCTAAAGGTTTCCATCTTACATGGGCCGAGTTAATGATGTTCCTGCTACGCTAAGTGATGCACGTTGAATTGGATGTTGTATGAAATCATTTGCCAAAGGAGCTCGGTTTTCTGTATTTTTCCAGTACACTTTTGTGTCGTTTTGACCTCTTGAGAATATCTGGCTGGGGTTTCTACTCTGCACCAAACTCGAGTAAAGGAGCCTTTGCTCACCCTCAGCATTTCAGTGTTCTGGGGTGTTACAGGCGCGCAGGCTCAGCACGGCCTCTTGTTTCCATGAGGCCCCGCTGTGTCACACTGGCCCTTGGTTCCATGAGCATCTGGAGTGTCACACAGCTTGATGACATTTGTCCTTGCTGCCTCTCCCATCCCAGTGCTCCAGGAATAGCCCCGAGCCACCTGTGAGGGACAGGCCCTGCTGGCCCAGGCCTGGGCTCAGGCCTTGGCCTTTCTGCTTCCTCCAACCAGCCCAGGCCTTGCTCAGCATTGCAGTTCCCTGCTCACAGCCTCGGGCTCCTGCAATCCTGGCCTCAAGGATCTGCTCTCACCACTCCCTGGGGAGCCTTTGGCAGTCCCTGCCCTCAGTGGGGCCAGTGATGCTCCAAGGGACTTGGAGTTTTGCTTCTGACTCCTTGAGCAGCTTCTTCAACCTTCTCTCAGTGCCTGGGGCTCCTGGACTCAGCCCCAAATCCACCGTTGGGGATCATTAAAATACAGAAAACCCTCAGGAGCTCTTTGTCTTCTTTCCAATGTCTTCCAGTCTCCAGGCCTTGTGCAGCTGCTTGGAGTCACTTTGGAGTTCTCTTAAGGAGGAAGATTTCAAGGTACAGCTCATGATTTTCAGTTTTATAAAAGGGAGTAATTTTTCTTTTTCAGTTCAAAGAAGAAGCAACTTAGGCATTCCCCAGGTGATCTTGATGCTGAATGTCTCCTTAGGAGGTGTGGGCCCACTGAAGAATGAGCCCCTTGCCAGGCTGACCCTGTTTGGACAAGCTGCTCCCCAAGCCCAGCCTGGGGACATGTCTGACATGGCCCAGCTGGGACTGACATGCCTGGCCCTGCACCAGAAGCCCTTCCCCCTGAACTCTGCAGCTGGCTGTCCCTGCCCACTGCACCATGTCCCACGTGCTCTCCTCAGGGCTCTGCCTGCATCCAGGCCCAGGACAAGTATTCCTGTTTGTGAGGAAAGAAGGGAAAAGCCTGAGCAGGTTTTCCTAAACGACAAACCCCCACTGTAGAAGCACATGCTGAGTACAGGCTGCCTGGAACCTGGAATGATGACACCTTTCTACTAGGGACAGTGGGACCAGAAATGATGTCTGGATGCAGAATTCTCGGAGTCTTGCAGCTGAATTCTCTGTCCTTGTCCTTTCCCTGCATCTCTGTTGCAGATGGAAGCTGCTGGTGCCTTTCTCAGCTGTGACCTGTCTTTTGAATGCAGACAGATGTTCCCAGGTGTGTTAAGCAGGTGCTGCTCAATGTTTATGCAAAGCTTTGGTGTGCTCATGGAACCAAGGGGACCCTTGTGACACAGTGGGGGCTGATGGAACCAAGGAGACAGTTGTGACAGTTGAGAGCCTCACAGAAACAAGGCTCCATTGTGACACTGAAGGCAATTACGGAATCCACATCACTGTGACACAGCCAGGCCACATGGAACCAATGGTCCCTGATGACAATGCAGGTCCAAGGAGACCATGGTGACACTATGGGACCGCATGGATCCAAGGGGCCACTGTGACACTGAAGAACTTCATGGAAGCCAGGGTGCAGTGTGACACAGCGGTGCCTGATTGGAACAAAGGAACCACTGTTGACAGCCCAGAAACTCCTGGAACCAAGGGGCTGTGGTGACACAGCAGGGCCACATGGAACCAAGGAGACCTGTGACATTTAGGAACCTCATGGAACCAAGAGTCCACTATGACACTGCAGAAACAAGGAGACCATTGGGACGTTGTGGAAGCTCACAGAACCAAGCAGCCCTCGAGACACTCCAGGGCCTCGTTGAAGCAGGGAGACCACTGTGACAGTCCAGAACCTCATGGAGCTAAGGCTCTCTTGTGACACAGCAGGCTCCCATGCAACCAATTGTCCATTGTGACAATGCAGATCCCAGGAGACCATGGTTACACTACGGAAGCTCATGGAACCAAGGGTCCATTGTGACAAAGCAAGGCCTTGTGGAACCAAGGAGAGCATTGTGACGTAATGGAACCTCGTGGAACCAAGGACACCATTGTGACAGTCCAGAACCTCATGGGACCAAGATTCCCTTGTTACACAGTGGCACTTGATGGAACCAAGGAGCCACTGTAGCACAGCAAAGCTGCATGAAACCTATGGTCCGTAGCGATACTGCGGATCCAGGGAAACCATGGCGATACCACGGAACCTCATGGAACCAAGGGTCCAGTGTGACCCAGCAGAACCTCTTGGAATCAAGGCAACCATGTCACACTATGGAACCTCATGGAGCCAAGGGTCCGGTGTGTCGTTGCGGGGCCTCACTGGAGCAAAGGACATGGTTGATGGGACAGAAGCTCATGGAAACGATGGGATATTGGGACATTGCAGAGCCTCATGGAACCAAGGAGACCACTGTGACACTGAGGAAGAATTATGGAAGCAAGCAGCCACTGTAGAACCAAGGAGAGCACTGTTGACAGTACAAAACCTCCTGGAACTGAGAGGCCATTGTTCTACAGCGAGGCCTCGGGGAACCAAGGGGCCATGGTGACACTGTGGGGCCTCATGAACCAAGTAGTCGTTGTGACACAGCGGGGCTGCTTGTAACCAATTGTCCATCGTGATACTGCAGATGCAAGAGACCGTGCTGACACTATGGCAGTTCATGGAACCGAGAGGCTGTTGTGACACACCAAGGCCTCGTGGCACCAAGGAGAGAGCATTGTGGCAGTGCAGAACTAAGGAGGCCATTTTGACAGTACAGACCCAAATGGAACCAAGGGTCCACTGTTATCCAGCAGGGCCTCGTGGAACCAAGGGGCCCTCGTGAAAGTGTGCAAGGGGCATAATGGAGTCAGGGACACCACTGATACTGAAATCTGCTGGATAGCAACTTTTGAACACAGTTTTGAGGATTTGAGAGCAGGTATTCTTTATTACACCATGGTGGTCACTTGGGCAATCCTTCATCTACTCGAGTGCACTGGCCACCAGGCAATCGGAGCTTTTATCACTCACACTGATGATGTATTCATTAGTTAACCCCACCTGGAATTTATTTGCCATAATTGCACCCCTTCTCACAAGTCCTTCTATGGTTCTTTGGAGTGTGTCTTCAACATGCACTGTCCTTTTTAGGTGACTGCTCTTTGATCCCCGCTTTTGAGGAAGGGCAATATTATTGTTGTGTATAACTTCTGCTTTTGTCAGCCTTGCAGAGCTGAGCTGACATTCTCCTTGCGTTTTGTGCACGCTCCGTTTGCCTCGGCTACATCCTTTGTGCGTTTCTCCAAGACTGTGCTCTTCTGTTCTCTGCCCTTGGTAAGTGTAAATGTTGTTCTGTTCTCCTGTCCTTGTCACAGTGCTCGCCCCACGAGGCGTGTCTGCAAGCCCCTCCAACCCATGGACTTGGGATGGGCAAGTGTTCCTGAGGGAACAGGGATGGGACAGCTGGGCTGGACTGGCCCAAGGGATGTTCCATTCCATGTCACACCACGATCAGCAATCAACTGGGAGAAGCAGGGGCATGGGGGATGGGGGGGGGTGGGGGGTGGGGGTGTGTCACCATCTGCCAACACAGGCCGAGGATTGTTCGATCTCAGAGGTGCAAACAGGTAAATAGCGGGGGACAAATCAGTTTATTCAACAACAGCAATGCATTTTTATTGAATGCCAAACAATTCAGTTCCGCTAGAGGGGAGAGATATAGGAAACGGAGTATAGAGAGAGAAAAGGAGGGGAAGGGGGAAGTAGCTACCAACAGACGAGACCAAGGTCATGGTAGGCCAGCCAATGGAAGGGTGGTCATCCGTGGGGAGTACTCAGGGTCTTCTCCAGAGGATCGCTCTTTTGTAGTCCTTTTCCAAAGCGAGTGGCTTGTGGCCAAGAGGCGGGGAGATTTATGGAGCATTGTGTGGTGCTCCAAGAGACAGGTGCGGTCGTGCAGTACATGCAGGCTTCAGCTGGTACCATGACAGCACAGTCCAGTGAGCACAACACACCTGCAAAGAGTCCCTTGGCAAGCACCCACCTCAAGCAGGCCAGAAAACCATTGTCCAGAGTCAACCTGGGCGGGGGTCCTTGAGGTCTTCTTGAGAGGGTCATGAGGCAAAAATGAGGGAAACTTCACACCGACCCTTAGAGTGGTAGATGAGAGGCAGCCCTCAGGAAACGGTGGCCACCCAGAGCTGTTACTCCTAGCAGATTTTGGCTGGGAGCAAGCCTTGTATGTAGTGCTTTTTCAGGGGGAATATCAGTTTCAGCCGTGGGAACCTGCAAAAGGGGCTGGTACTTTTCCATAGGAAGGAAAGCACAGAGCCTTAGTGCTCCAGGAGCTGATGAGAGGCAGTCCTCAACATTCCAGGATCAGCCAGTCTTGCCAGGTGGCCCCCGGGGAGGCCCAGCCAGCCAGACCTGTTCCATGTTGCCTTGGTTCCATGGGGCCTCACAGTGTCACAATGTTCTCCTTGATTCCAGGAGTCCCTGTAGTGTCCCGATATTCTCCTTGTCACAATATTCTCCCTGCTTCTGTAGTGTAAACAATGGCCCCTTGCTTCCCTAAGGTCCTGCAGAGTCACCACGGCCCCTGGGCTCCATGTGGCCCTGCTGTGTAACAAAGGCTCCTTGGTTCTCTGGGCCGCACAGCTTCATCACTGACCCTTGGTTCCATTGGGGTCCTGAGTCTCACAAAGGTGCCCCTGATTGCATGAGGCACCAGAGTGTCAAAATGGTCTCTTTGGTTCCATGAGGTTCCGCAGTGTCCCCATGGTCGCTGTCAGAGGCTGGATGACATCAATGTCCCCAGACCCGTCGGGATGCTCGGAATGCCCGAGTGGGGCCGGGGCTGGGACAGACCTTGGAATGAGGTGGGACAGAACCCCGTCCCCAGCCATGGCCTGGCAGATCTGCCAATCACACAGCAGGGGCAGAGCAAACCCAGCTGTGACTGCCTGAGCCGTCAATCAATCACACAGCAGGGGCAGCGCCCAGCCAGCTCTGATTGGCTGAGCCGTCAATCAATCACACAGCAGGGGCAGCGCCCAGCCAGCTCTGATTGGTTGAGCCGTCAATCAATCACACAGCAGGGTCACCGCCCAGCCAGCTCTGATTGGCTGAGCCGTCAATCAAGCACACAGCAGGGGCAGCGCCCACCCAGCTCTGATTGGCTGAGCCGTCAATCAATCCCACACAAAGGCAATGAAACACAGCAGTGCGTGGTAAGAAAGCAGATGTCCCTGAAAAGAGGAGAGCTTAGAAAACGCTAGGGATTTTAAAAATCGGGCATGACGTCAAGCCCTGGTCTGAATCCTGAAATCTCCTGGGTCTGTGTCTCAGCCACACTGGAAGCCTAGCAGCTGGTAGCTCTCTGCATATCTATCTGGAGATCTTCTGTCTTTCTGTCTCTTTTTTCTCTTTTAACCTTCTTATCCTCTTTTACTGGAATGTTTTTGGGTAGTTTAACATTTTTATGCCTAAAGGTTTCCATCTTACATGGGCCGAGTTAATGATGTTCCTGCTACGCTAAGTGATGCACGTTGAATTGGATGTTGTATGAAATCATTTGCCAAAGGAGCTCGGTTTTCTGTATTTTTCCAGTACACTTTTGTGTCGTTTTGACCTCTTGAGAATATCTGGCTGGGGTTTCTACTCTGCACCAAACTCGAGTAAAGGAGCCTTTGCTCACCCTCAGCATTTCAGTGTTCTGGGGTGTTACAGGCGCGCAGGCTCAGCACGGCCTCTTGTTTCCATGAGGCCCCGCTGTGTCACACTGGCCCTTGGTTCCATGAGCATCTGGAGTGTCACACAGCTTGATGACATTTGTCCTTGCTGCCTCTCCCATCCCAGTGCTCCAGGAATAGCCCCGAGCCACCTGTGAGGGACAGGCCCTGCTGGCCCAGGCCTGGGCTCAGGCCTTGGCCTTTCTGCTTCCTCCAACCAGCCCAGGCCTTGCTCAGCATTGCAGTTCCCTGCTCACAGCCTCGGGCTCCTGCAATCCTGGCCTCAAGGATCTGCTCTCACCACTCCCTGGGGAGCCTTTGGCAGTCCCTGCCCTCAGTGGGGCCAGTGATGCTCCAAGGGACTTGGAGTTTTGCTTCTGACTCCTTGAGCAGCTTCTTCAACCTTCTCTCAGTGCCTGGGGCTCCTGGACTCAGCCCCAAATCCACCGTTGGGGATCATTAAAATACAGAAAACCCTCAGGAGCTCTTTGTCTTCTTTCCAATGTCTTCCAGTCTCCAGGCCTTGTGCAGCTGCTTGGAGTCACTTTGGAGTTCTCTTAAGGAGGAAGATTTCAAGGTACAGCTCATGATTTTCAGTTTTATAAAAGGGAGTAATTTTTCTTTTTCAGTTCAAAGAAGAAGCAACTTAGGCATTCCCCAGGTGATCTTGATGCTGAATGTCTCCTTAGGAGGTGTGGGCCCACTGAAGAATGAGCCCCTTGCCAGGCTGACCCTGTTTGGACAAGCTGCTCCCCAAGCCCAGCCTGGGGACATGTCTGACATGGCCCAGCTGGGACTGACATGCCTGGCCCTGCACCAGAAGCCCTTCCCCCTGAACTCTGCAGCTGGCTGTCCCTGCCCACTGCACCATGTCCCACGTGCTCTCCTCAGGGCTCTGCCTGCATCCAGGCCCAGGACAAGTATTCCTGTTTGTGAGGAAAGAAGGGAAAAGCCTGAGCAGGTTTTCCTAAACGACAAACCCCCACTGTAGAAGCACATGCTGAGTACAGGCTGCCTGGAACCTGGAATGATGACACCTTTCTACTAGGGACAGTGGGACCAGAAATGATGTCTGGATGCAGAATTCTCGGAGTCTTGCAGCTGAATTCTCTGTCCTTGTCCTTTCCCTGCATCTCTGTTGCAGATGGAAGCTGCTGGTGCCTTTCTCAGCTGTGACCTGTCTTTTGAATGCAGACAGATGTTCCCAGGTGTGTTAAGCAGGTGCTGCTCAATGTTTATGCAAAGCTTTGGTGTGCTCATGGAACCAAGGGGACCCTTGTGACACAGCGGGGGCTGATGGAACCAAGGAGACAGTTGTGACAGTTGAGAGCCTCACAGAAACAAGGCTCCATTGTGACACTGAAGGCAATTACGGAATCCACATCACTGTGACACAGCCAGGCCACATGGAACCAATGGTCCCTGATGACAATGCAGGTCCAAGGAGACCATGGTGACACTATGGGACCGCATGGATCCAAGGGGCCACTGTGACACTGAAGAACTTCATGGAAGCCAGGGTGCAGTGTGACACAGCGGTGCCTGATTGGAACAAAGGAACCACTGTTGACAGCCCAGAAACTCCTGGAACCAAGGGGCTGGGGTGACACAGCAGGGCCACATGGAACCAAGGAGACCTGTGACATTTAGGAACCTCATGGAACCAAGAGTCCACTATGACACTGCAGAAACAAGGAGACCATTGGGACGTTGTGGAAGCTCACAGAACCAAGCAGCCCTCGAGACACTCCAGGGCCTCGTTGAAGCAGGGAGACCACTGTGACAGTCCAGAACCTCATGGAGCTAAGGCTCTCTTGTGACACAGCAGGCTCCCATGCAACCAATTGTCCATTGTGACAATGCAGATCCCAGGAGACCATGGTTACACTACGGAAGCTCATGGAACCAAGGGTCCATTGTGACAAAGCAAGGCCTTGTGGAACCAAGGAGAGCATTGTGACGTAATGGAACCTCGTGGAACCAAGGACACCATTGTGACAGTCCAGAACCTCATGGGACCAAGATTCCCTTGTTACACAGTGGCACTTGATGGAACCAAGGAGCCACTGTAGCACAGCAAAGCTGCATGAAACCTATGGTCCGTAGCGATACTGCGGATCCAGGGAAACCATGGCGATACCACGGAACCTCATGGAACCAAGGGTCCAGTGTGACCCAGCAGAACCTCTTGGAATCAAGGCAACCATGTCACACTATGGAACCTCATGGAGCCAAGGGTCCGGTGTGTCATTGCGGGGCCTCACTGGAGCAAAGGACATGGTTGATGGGACAGAAGCTCATGGAAACGATGGGATATTGGGACATTGCAGAGCCTCATGGAACCAAGGAGACCACTGTGACACTGAGGAAGAATTATGGAAGCAAGCAGCCACTGTAGAACCAAGGAGAGCACTGTTGACAGTACAAAACCTCCTGGAACTGAGAGGCCATTGTTCTACAGCGAGGCCTCGGGGAACCAAGGGGCCATGGTGACACTGTGGGGCCTCATGAACCAAGTAGTCGTTGTGACACAGCGGGGCTGCTTGTAACCAATTGTCCATCGTGATACTGCAGATGCAAGAGACCGTGCTGACACTATGGCAGTTCATGGAACCGAGAGGCTGTTGTGACACACCAAGGCCTCGTGGCACCAAGGAGAGAGCATTGTGGCAGTGCAGAACTAAGGAGGCCATTTTGACAGTACAGACCCAAATGGAACCAAGGGTCCACTGTTATCCAGCAGGGCCTCGTGGAACCAAGGGGCCCTCGTGAAAGTGTGCAAGGGGCATAATGGAGTCAGGGACACCACTGATACTGAAATCTGCTGGATAGCAACTTTTGAACACAGTTTTGAGGATTTGAGAGCAGGTATTCTTTATTACACCATGGTGGTCACTTGGGCAATCCTTCATCTACTCGAGTGCACTGGCCACCAGGCAATCGGAGCTTTTATCACTCACACTGATGATGTATTCATTAGTTAACCCCACCTGGAATTTATTTGCCATAATTGCACCCCTTCTCACAAGTCCTTCTATGGTTCTTTGGAGTGTGTCTTCAACATGCACTGTCCTTTTTAGGTGACTGCTCTTTGATCCCCGCTTTTGAGGAAGGGCAATATTATTGTTGTGTATAACTTCTGCTTTTGTCAGCCTTGCAGAGCTGAGCTGACATTCTCCTTGCGTTTTGTGCACGCTCCGTTTGCCTCGGCTACATCCTTTGTGCGTTTCTCCAAGACTGTGCTCTTCTGTTCTCTGCCCTTGGTAAGTGTAAATGTTGTTCTGTTCTCCTGTCCTTGTCACAGTGCTCGCCCCACGAGGCGTGTCTGCAAGCCCCTCCAACCCATGGACTTGGGATGGGCAAGTGTTCCTGAGGGAACAGGGATGGGACAGCTGGGCTGGACTGGCCCAAGGGATGTTCCATTCCATGTCACACCACGATCAGCAATCAACTGGGAGAAGCAGGGGCATGGGGGATGGGGGGGGGGGGGGGGGGTGGGGGTGTGTCACCATCTGCCAACACAGGCCGAGGATTGTTCGATCTCAGAGGTGCAAACAGGTAAATAGCGGGGGACAAATCAGTTTATTCAACAACAGCAATGCATTTTTATTGAATGCCAAACAATTCAGTTCCGCTAGAGGGGAGAGATATAGGAAACGGAGTATAGAGAGAGAAAAGGAGGGGAAGGGGGAAGTAGCTACCAACAGACGAGACCAAGGTCATGGTAGGCCAGCCAATGGAAGGGTGGTCATCCGTGGGGAGTACTCAGGGTCTTCTCCAGAGGATCGCTCTTTTGTAGTCCTTTTCCAAAGCGAGTGGCTTGTGGCCAAGAGGCGGGGAGATTTATGGAGCATTGTGTGGTGCTCCAAGAGACAGGTGCGGTCGTGCAGTACATGCAGGCTTCAGCTGGTACCATGACAGCACAGTCCAGTGAGCACAACACACCTGCAAAGAGTCCCTTGGCAAGCACCCACCTCAAGCAGGCCAGAAAACCATTGTCCAGAGTCAACCTGGGCGGGGGTCCTTGAGGTCTTCTTGAGAGGGTCATGAGGCAAAAATGAGGGAAACTTCACACCGACCCTTAGAGTGGTAGATGAGAGGCAGCCCTCAGGAAACGGTGGCCACCCAGAGCTGTTACTCCTAGCAGATTTTGGCTGGGAGCAAGCCTTGTATGTAGTGCTTTTTCAGGGGGAATATCAGTTTCAGCCGTGGGAACCTGCAAAAGGGGCTGGTACTTTTCCATAGGAAGGAAAGCACAGAGCCTTAGTGCTCCAGGAGCTGATGAGAGGCAGTCCTCAACATTCCAGGATCAGCCAGTCTTGCCAGGTGGCCCCCGGGGAGGCCCAGCCAGCCAGACCTGTTCCATGTTGCCTTGGTTCCATGGGGCCTCACAGTGTCACAATGTTCTCCTTGATTCCAGGAGTCCCTGTAGTGTCCCGATATTCTCCTTGTCACAATATTCTCCCTGCTTCTGTAGTGTAAACAATGGCCCCTTGCTTCCCTAAGGTCCTGCAGAGTCACCACGGCCCCTGGGCTCCATGTGGCCCTGCTGTGTAACAAAGGCTCCTTGGTTCTCTGGGCCGCACAGCTTCATCACTGACCCTTGGTTCCATTGGGGTCCTGAGTCTCACAAAGGTGCCCCTGATTGCATGAGGCACCAGAGTGTCAAAATGGTCTCTTTGGTTCCATGAGGTTCCGCAGTGTCCCCATGGTCGCTGTCAGAGGCTGGATGACATCAATGTCCCCAGACCCGTCGGGATGCTCGGAATGCCCGAGTGGGGCCGGGGCTGGGACAGACCTTGGAATGAGGTGGGACAGAACCCCGTCCCCAGCCATGGCCTGGCAGATCTGCCAATCACACAGCAGGGGCAGAGCAAACCCAGCTGTGACTGCCTGAGCCGTCAATCAATCACACAGCAGGGGCAGCGCCCAGCCAGCTCTGATTGGCTGAGCCGTCAATCAATCACACAGCAGGGGCAGCGCCCAGCCAGCTCTGATTGGTTGAGCCGTCAATCAATCACACAGCAGGGTCACCGCCCAGCCAGCTCTGATTGGCTGAGCCGTCAATCAAGCACACAGCAGGGGCAGCGCCCACCCAGCTCTGATTGGCTGAGCCGTCAATCAATCCCACACAAAGGCAATGAAACACAGCAGTGCGTGGTAAGAAAGCAGATGTCCCTGAAAAGAGGAGAGCTTAGAAAACGCTAGGGATTTTAAAAATCGGGCATGACGTCAAGCCCTGGTCTGAATCCTGAAATCTCCTGGGTCTGTGTCTCAGCCACACTGGAAGCCTAGCAGCTGGTAGCTCTCTGCATATCTATCTGGAGATCTTCTGTCTTTCTGTCTCTTTTTTCTCTTTTAACCTTCTTATCCTCTTTTACTGGAATGTTTTTGGGTAGTTTAACATTTTTATGCCTAAAGGTTTCCATCTTACATGGGCCGAGTTAATGATGTTCCTGCTACGCTAAGTGATGCACGTTGAATTGGATGTTGTATGAAATCATTTGCCAAAGGAGCTCGGTTTTCTGTATTTTTCCAGTACACTTTTGTGTCGTTTTGACCTCTTGAGAATATCTGGCTGGGGTTTCTACTCTGCACCAAACTCGAGTAAAGGAGCCTTTGCTCACCCTCAGCATTTCAGTGTTCTGGGGTGTTACAGGCGCGCAGGCTCAGCACGGCCTCTTGTTTCCATGAGGCCCCGCTGTGTCACACTGGCCCTTGGTTCCATGAGCATCTGGAGTGTCACACAGCTTGATGACATTTGTCCTTGCTGCCTCTCCCATCCCAGTGCTCCAGGAATAGCCCCGAGCCACCTGTGAGGGACAGGCCCTGCTGGCCCAGGCCTGGGCTCAGGCCTTGGCCTTTCTGCTTCCTCCAACCAGCCCAGGCCTTGCTCAGCATTGCAGTTCCCTGCTCACAGCCTCGGGCTCCTGCAATCCTGGCCTCAAGGATCTGCTCTCACCACTCCCTGGGGAGCCTTTGGCAGTCCCTGCCCTCAGTGGGGCCAGTGATGCTCCAAGGGACTTGGAGTTTTGCTTCTGACTCCTTGAGCAGCTTCTTCAACCTTCTCTCAGTGCCTGGGGCTCCTGGACTCAGCCCCAAATCCACCGTTGGGGATCATTAAAATACAGAAAACCCTCAGGAGCTCTTTGTCTTCTTTCCAATGTCTTCCAGTCTCCAGGCCTTGTGCAGCTGCTTGGAGTCACTTTGGAGTTCTCTTAAGGAGGAAGATTTCAAGGTACAGCTCATGATTTTCAGTTTTATAAAAGGGAGTAATTTTTCTTTTTCAGTTCAAAGAAGAAGCAACTTAGGCATTCCCCAGGTGATCTTGATGCTGAATGTCTCCTTAGGAGGTGTGGGCCCACTGAAGAATGAGCCCCTTGCCAGGCTGACCCTGTTTGGACAAGCTGCTCCCCAAGCCCAGCCTGGGGACATGTCTGACATGGCCCAGCTGGGACTGACATGCCTGGCCCTGCACCAGAAGCCCTTCCCCCTGAACTCTGCAGCTGGCTGTCCCTGCCCACTGCACCATGTCCCACGTGCTCTCCTCAGGGCTCTGCCTGCATCCAGGCCCAGGACAAGTATTCCTGTTTGTGAGGAAAGAAGGGAAAAGCCTGAGCAGGTTTTCCTAAACGACAAACCCCCACTGTAGAAGCACATGCTGAGTACAGGCTGCCTGGAACCTGGAATGATGACACCTTTCTACTAGGGACAGTGGGACCAGAAATGATGTCTGGATGCAGAATTCTCGGAGTCTTGCAGCTGAATTCTCTGTCCTTGTCCTTTCCCTGCATCTCTGTTGCAGATGGAAGCTGCTGGTGCCTTTCTCAGCTGTGACCTGTCTTTTGAATGCAGACAGATGTTCCCAGGTGTGTTAAGCAGGTGCTGCTCAATGTTTATGCAAAGCTTTGGTGTGCTCATGGAACCAAGGGGACCCTTGTGACACAGCGGGGGCTGATGGAACCAAGGAGACAGTTGTGACAGTTGAGAGCCTCACAGAAACAAGGCTCCATTGTGACACTGAAGGCAATTACGGAATCCACATCACTGTGACACAGCCAGGCCACATGGAACCAATGGTCCCTGATGACAATGCAGGTCCAAGGAGACCATGGTGACACTATGGGACCGCATGGATCCAAGGGGCCACTGTGACACTGAAGAACTTCATGGAAGCCAGGGTGCAGTGTGACACAGCGGTGCCTGATTGGAACAAAGGAACCACTGTTGACAGCCCAGAAACTCCTGGAACCAAGGGGCTGGGGTGACACAGCAGGGCCACATGGAACCAAGGAGACCTGTGACATTTAGGAACCTCATGGAACCAAGAGTCCACTATGACACTGCAGAAACAAGGAGACCATTGGGACGTTGTGGAAGCTCACAGAACCAAGCAGCCCTCGAGACACTCCAGGGCCTCGTTGAAGCAGGGAGACCACTGTGACAGTCCAGAACCTCATGGAGCTAAGGCTCTCTTGTGACACAGCAGGCTCCCATGCAACCAATTGTCCATTGTGACAATGCAGATCCCAGGAGACCATGGTTACACTACGGAAGCTCATGGAACCAAGGGTCCATTGTGACAAAGCAAGGCCTTGTGGAACCAAGGAGAGCATTGTGACGTAATGGAACCTCGTGGAACCAAGGGTCCGTTGTTAGAGTCCAGAACCAAGGACACCATTGTGACAGTCCAGAACCTCATGGGACCAAGATTCCCTTGTTACACAGTGGCACTTGATGGAACCAAGGAGCCACTGTAGCACAGCAAAGCTGCATGAAACCTATGGTCCGTAGCGATACTGCGGATCCAGGGAAACCATGGCGATACCACGGAACCTCATGGAACCAAGGGTCCAGTGTGACCCAGCAGAACCTCTTGGAATCAAGGCACCCATGTGTAGAGAGCCTGGTGCAGGAATAGCTGAAAGAAAAAGGCCATAGTCAGATCAACTTCGTGAAGGTAGCAAAGTGGGCCTCAGTCTCACGGATACAGTGTCCTTGAGATAGGGAAGGCACGCAGAATTGGGAAAAACATGAATGCCGAAGTGCTTAGCTAAGCCGCACAGCTAGACCAATGATGAGCTCAGATTTTGCACTATGCATGAGCTAATTAAGCACTGTATTTAATCGCCACTCTGCGTATCAATAAACGAGACTTTGCTGATGACCATATGGTGTCCGCGTCTCCCTTCTCCGACAAATGGTGAACCCCGACGTGCCTCCGTCGCTGAAAAAGAAAACGGGGGAGAACGCGCCACGGTCGGTGAAGTAGAGTTGGGGCCTGCTGCAACCGGGTCGGTGTCAAACGACGTAGGGAAGACACCCCCAGGAGCCATAAAGGTGGTCCTGGGCCATACGTGCTGCCGAAGCCGGAGAGTTGCAACAGCGCTGACGACAAAAAATGGACAGGCAAGCAGCATATGATTTATTTTTAGTACATATAGATAAGTTAGGGTTAAAAGAGATTAATCCCAGGAAAGACATACCGGGGTTGTTAGTCTGGGGTTATGCTAAAGGTTTATTCTCTAATCCTCACACCGTGCATGATTTAAATGAGTGGCGTAAGTTAGGGGATGCACTGTGGGAGGCGGTATTAGAGGATGATAAAACAGCAAAAAAGCTGGGGAAGATCTGGCGGGTAGTTCACAACGCGCTGCTAAAGCAGCAAGCAGAGAGAAGGGCGGCTCGGGAGGCAGTAGAGGCATATAAAAGGAATGCTCAGTATGGTGATAATGAGCCCCGAGCACCCAGCACGACCAGAGTAGAAATACCTATCTCTGGGGAGGCGGCAGGAATGACAGACATGGCTAGCTGCGCTTGGCCCTCGGCACCCCCCTTAGAAGAGCTTGAGGAGGATTCCGCCGCGGCGGCGGAGACAATTGCAGAAGGCGGAGTAACCCCGCCTTCCGAGGGCGAAGGGCCCCAGACCGGCGGCAAAAAATCCCCTTGCCGGTCTGAGCCCAGCGTCCCTAAGCCCGCCGTGGAGCCAGCTCCGGTCCCTAGGGCGGAAAGCGACCTGTGGGAGGAGATGGCAAGACGGCGGGGGGAGGCGTGGAGTATACTAGCCAGACACGGCTTGGAGACTGGGGACGAGAGCGCTGTTGACGCAGCGAAAACCTGGGTTTTCCCCGTCACGTATACACAGGGGATAAATCAACAAGGACAAGCCGTCCAAGTGGGAGCATATTCGCCTCCCGACTGGAAGCTGCTAGCCCAGCTAAGACAGACAGTGAGTCAGTTTGGTTTCCGGAGTGAGCCAGCTAAGCAGATGCTAGATTTCTTGTTTGATACATACCTACTGTTGCCAAATGATATGAGAAGTATAGTGAAACTGATTTTCACGCAACATCAGCAGTTGCTATTTAACGCCCACTGGCAAGCTCTTGTTCAGGAGTCAGTTGCAACACAGAGGGGCCCGGGAGATCCGTTAGCTGGAATTACCATAGACGAACTAATGGGATTGGGTCAATACCGCAGAACAGAAGCTCAAATGATTTCGGGACCCGACAAGGTTAGGGAAGCCATGCGTCTAGTAAGGAGTGCCATCGGTCAGGTCAAAGATAGCTCAGGCATACCCATGTATATGGGGATAAAACAGGGAAGAAATGAATCCTTTGGGGACTTTGTAGATAAGGCTGCTGCTGCTATTGAAAAGGCAGGAGTCCCAGAGTATATGAGAGGGGCGATGCTAAAGCAATGTGCGTTGCAGAATAGCAATGAGGCAACAAAAAGGGTATTATCAACTTTAGGAGCCAATTGGACGATAGAAGAGGCATTGGAAAGGATGGCTTTACAGCCGACAGGGGCACAGGTTTTCTTAGTTAATGCACTAAAAGAAATAGGCTTAGGGCTGCAGAAACAAGCCGAGTCCACACAGTCACAGGTGCTAGCCGCTCTTGCTCCGCTCCGTGCTTCTACAGCGGCCCCAGCCACATCGGGTGATCACCGACCTCCCTCGGCGCGCTGCTACAGATGCGGAGGAAAAGGCCACTTCCGACGTGAGTGCCGTGCCCCAGGAGTATGGTGCCAAAACTGCCAGAACAACACGCATAACACGTCAGCTTGTCGCCGCAAGTCGGAAAACTCCCAGCGAAGCGCGCCCGGCAGCCGCGCCCGAACACAAGTAGCCGCCGTGACATCAGTGCCATCTCCTGTCTACAACCAGCCACAACAGGGAGCCTGGGACTCGACCTGGCAGCCGCAGTAAAAACATCTTTGATAACAGCTCGCCCTGTCAAAGTCCCAACTGGAGTTTATGGCCCGATAAATATCGAAGGACAAGCTTATGGAGGACTAATAGTGGGACGCTCGTCGAGCTCCATTGTAGGACTGTTTGTGCTACCAGGTGTCATTGATGCAGACTACACGGGAAAAATACAAATAATGGTTTATACTCCTTTTCCTCCTCTGACAATTGAGGCAGGTCAGCGTATTGCTCAATTTATTCCACTTCCACAGTTGAGCCGGGGTGTTCAACCACAAAGACAAACCCCACGTGGAGACCAAGGATTCGGATCATCAGGTATTGCTATGCTCACAATGGATCTCCATACCAGACCCAAAAAGGAGGTGAAACTAACCTATGCAGGAGAGACAATAGAAATGATGGGACTCCTAGACACTGGGGCAGATACTAGCATTGTCTCACCAGAAAAATGGCCCCACAACTGGCCATCGCTGCAGACCACGGATACCGTGACAGGCGTCGGAGGATTCACCCTTGCCAGAAAAACTTCTCCAGTAAGGGTCACTATAGATGGGCAAGATTTGGTGACTGTGTTGTCCGTAGTTGCGTTACCACCATCGGTACATTGCTTGATTGGAAGGGACATTTTGGCTCAGATGGGGGTCGTTTTATCCAACGAGCACCCTTTGGGGTAATTGCCATTGCTTGGACTTTCCCAATCCCAATCACCTGGACTACCAATGAACCGGTAATGGTTAAGCAATGGCCTCTAAAAAGGGAAAGTCTAATACAAGCACATCAACTCGTAAAGGAACAATTCCAACAAGGACATTTAAAACTCTCAACAAGCCCATGGAACACGCCAATTTTTGTGATCAAAAAGAAGTCAGGAAAATATCGTCTTCTGCACGATTTAAGAGCAGTAAATAATCAAATGGAGGCGATGGGGGCATTACAGCCAGGCCTCCCCAACCCAGCAATGCTCCCACAGCATTGGCCTCTTCTAATCATTGATCTAAAGGACTGCTTCTTCACTATTGCCTTACACCCTCAAGATACTAAAAGATTTGCGTTCACCCTACCAGCAATAAACAGAGAAGAACCTGATAAACGGTATGAATGGACTGTTCTTCCACAAGGAATGAAAAACTCGCCTACCCTGTGCCAACTGTATGTTGATGCCGCATTACAACCATTAAGGATACAGTGGCCCAACACAATTATTTATCATTATATGGATGATATCCTCTTTGCTCAAGAATCAGCATTTACAGACACTCAAATGCAAGAAATTCAAAACGCCCTAGCAAAGGCATCCCTCATAATAGCTCAAGAAAAAATACAGCGATCCACACCATGGAAGTACTTGGGGTGGTCTATCACAGGCCAAATCGTACGGCCACAGAAACTCCAGCTTGCAACAAAGATCACCACTCTAAATGAGGCACAGCGACTGCTAGGAGATCTGCAATGGCTCAAGCCGATTGTTGGGATACCCAACTCCTTGCTAGACTCCCTCAGGCCACTACTTAAAGGGACTGACCCAACCACACCCGTAACCGTGACCCTGCAACAACATGAAGCCCTCAAGGGTATTATACGCTGCATCGATGAGGGGTTTGTCTCTTGCCGAGATATCTCCTCGCCCATCGATCTTACCATCTGGAGTACTGCCAACCACCTACTCGGTGCACTCACGCAGCTACAAAAGAAAACACGGAAGACACGGGTACTAGAAAGAACAGCCTCTCAGCAGCCGTCCTTGTTGTGCGTGTGGGGGGTCATGGTGTGAAGCCTGGGTAGCCCTAAAGTGCGGGGGCTGTGGGGACTGCTCGTGGGTGGAACAGAGAACAGTGTTTAATTTGTGGTGCTGGAGGTGTCAAAGTGACGACCTAAGAAATTCAAATTGGGGTCGGGCCCTAGAAAAAGAAGCAGGAGTGCCATATGCCCAAGTACGAAACCTATACGAGACACCAGAACAGCTCCTGTTAGCTTGGGCCCGGTGGGAACTTACCAACTGGATTAAGAGGCAGCACATCTATGCAAATTCACACATTATCGCTGCAAGATGCAGACATAAAGTCCCACACCTGCCTTGGCCTCAGGTAGGACCAATTAAGCCCGGTACAGACCCAGAGGAAGTATTAAATCAAAGTATAGAAGAGGTGAAACAACTGCAGATAACAGGGAACAATACAGGGCGTAAAAAGAATAGGCCGCCAAAGAAATCAAAATGATGATCATTGCACTGCTTATGCTTGCTAACTTGGCTCGCACAAAATCTTTTCCAATGCAGCATGCACCTCGGGAGAAGGTATGGGTAACATTCGCTATGCTATTATGGTGTTAGGTATATTCTTGTGCTTAGCTTTATTGCTACCTTGCTTGATAACTTGCTTACAAAATTTTATTCAAAAGACTGTCAGCAAAGCTTGGCATGCCACTCTTTTAACTCAAAAAGAAAACGGGGGAAGTGTAGAGAGCCTGGTGCAGGAATAGCTGAAAGAAAAAGGCCATAGTCAGATCAGCTTAGTGAAGCTAGCAAAGTGGGCCTCAGTCTCACGGATACAGTGTCCTTGAGATAGGGAAGGCACGCAGAATTGAGAAAAACATGAATGCCGAAGTGCTTAGCTAAGCCGCACAGCTAGACCAATGATGAGCTCAGATTTTGCACTATGCATGAGCTAATTAAGCACTGTATTTAATCGCCACTCTGCGTATCAATAAACGAGACTTTGCTGATGACCATATGGTGTCCGCGTCTCCCTTCTCCGACACCCATGTTACACTATGGAACCTCATGGAGCCAAGGGTCCGGTGTGCCGTTGCGGGGCCTCACTGGAGCAAAGGACATGGTTGATGGGACAGAAGCTCATGGAAACGATGGGATATTGGGACATTGCAGAGCCTCATGGAACCAAGGAGACCACTGTGACACTGAGGAAGAATTATGGAAGCAAGCAGCCACTGTAGAACCAAGGAGAGCACTGTTGACAGTACAAAACCTCCTGGAACTGAGAGGCCATTGTTCTACAGCGAGGCCTCGGGGAACCAAGGGGCCATGGTGACACTGTGGGGCCTCATGAACCAAGTAGTCGTTGTGACACAGCGGGGCTGCTTGTAACCAATTGTCCATCGTGATACTGCAGATGCAAGAGACCGTGCTGACACTATGGCAGTTCATGGAACCGAGAGGCTGTTGTGACACACCAAGGCCTCGTGGCACCAAGGAGAGAGCATTGTGGCAGTGCAGAACTAAGGAGGCCATTTTGACAGTACAGACCCAAATGGAACCAAGGGTCCACTGTTATCCAGCAGGGCCTCGTGGAACCAAGGGGCCCTCGTGAAAGTGTGCAAGGGGCATAATGGAGTCAGGGACACCACTGATACTGAAATCTGCTGGATAGCAACTTTTGAACACAGTTTTGAGGATTTGAGAGCAGGTATTCTTTATTACACCATGGTGGTCACTTGGGCAATCCTTCATCTACTCGAGTGCACTGGCCACCAGGCAATCGGAGCTTTTATCACTCACACTGATGATGTATTCATTAGTTAACCCCACCTGGAATTTATTTGCCATAATTGCACCCCTTCTCACAAGTCCTTCTATGGTTCTTTGGAGTGTGTCTTCAACATGCACTGTCCTTTTTAGGTGACTGCTCTTTGATCCCCGCTTTTGAGGAAGGGCAATATTATTGTTGTGTATAACTTCTGCTTTTGTCAGCCTTGCAGAGCTGAGCTGACATTCTCCTTGCGTTTTGTGCACGCTCCGTTTGCCTCGGCTACATCCTTTGTGCGTTTCTCCAAGACTGTGCTCTTCTGTTCTCTGCCCTTGGTAAGTGTAAATGTTGTTCTGTTCTCCTGTCCTTGTCACAGTGCTCGCCCCACGAGGCGTGTCTGCAAGCCCCTCCAACCCATGGACTTGGGATGGGCAAGTGTTCCTGAGGGAACAGGGATGGGACAGCTGGGCTGGACTGGCCCAAGGGATGTTCCATTCCATGTCACACCACGATCAGCAATCAACTGGGAGAAGCAGGGGCATGGGGGATGGGGGGGGGTGGGGGGTGGGGGTGTGTCACCATCTGCCAACACAGGCCGAGGATTGTTCGATCTCAGAGGTGCAAACAGGTAAATAGCGGGGGACAAATCAGTTTATTCAACAACAGCAATGCATTTTTATTGAATGCCAAACAATTCAGTTGCGCTAGAGGGGAGAGATATAGGAAACGGAGTATAGAGAGAGAAAAGGAGGGGAAGGGGGAAGTAGCTACCAACAGACGAGACCAAGGTCATGGTGGGCCAGCCAATGGAAGGGTGGTCATCCGTGGGGAGTACTCAGGGTCTTCTCCAGAGGATCGCTCTTTTGTAGTCCTTTTCCAAAGCGAGTGGCTTGTGGCCAAGAGGCGGGGAGATTTATGGAGCATTGTGTGGTGCTCCAAGAGACAGGTGCGGTCGTGCAGTACATGCAGGCTTCAGCTGGTACCATGACAGCACAGTCCAGTGAGCACAACACACCTGCAAAGAGTCCCTTGGCAAGCACCCACCTCAAGCAGGCCAGAAAACCATTGTCCAGAGTCAACCTGGGCGGGGGTCCTTGAGGTCTTCTTGAGAGGGTCATGAGGCAAAAATGAGGGAAACTTCACACCGACCCTTAGAGTGGTAGATGAGAGGCAGCCCTCAGGAAACGGTGGCCACCCAGAGCTGTTACTCCTAGCAGATTTTGGCTGGGAGCAAGCCTTGTATGTAGTGCTTTTTCAGGGGGAATATCAGTTTCAGCCGTGGGAACCTGCAAAAGGGGCTGGTACTTTTCCATAGGAAGGAAAGCACAGAGCCTTAGTGCTCCAGGAGCTGATGAGAGGCAGTCCTCAACATTCCAGGATCAGCCAGTCTTGCCAGGTGGCCCCCGGGGAGGCCCAGCCAGCCAGACCTGTTCCATGTTGCCTTGGTTCCATGGGGCCTCACAGTGTCACAATGTTCTCCTTGATTCCAGGAGTCCCTGTAGTGTCCCGATATTCTCCTTGTCACAATATTCTCCCTGCTTCTGTAGTGTAAACAATGGCCCCTTGCTTCCCTAAGGTCCTGCAGAGTCACCACGGCCCCTGGGCTCCATGTGGCCCTGCTGTGTAACAAAGGCTCCTTGGTTCTCTGGGCCGCACAGCTTCATCACTGACCCTTGGTTCCATTGGGGTCCTGAGTCTCACAAAGGTGCCCCTGATTGCATGAGGCACCAGAGTGTCAAAATGGTCTCTTTGGTTCCATGAGGTTCCGCAGTGTCCCCATGGTCGCTGTCAGAGGCTGGATGACATCAATGTCCCCAGACCCGTCGGGATGCTCGGAATGCCCGAGTGGGGCCGGGGCTGGGACAGACCTTGGAATGAGGTGGGACAGAACCCCGTCCCCAGCCATGGCCTGGCAGATCTGCCAATCACACAGCAGGGGCAGAGCAAACCCAGCTGTGACTGCCTGAGCCGTCAATCAATCACACAGCAGGGGCAGCGCCCAGCCAGCTCTGATTGGCTGAGCCGTCAATCAATCACACAGCAGGGGCAGCGCCCAGCCAGCTCTGATTGGTTGAGCCGTCAATCAATCACACAGCAGGGTCACCGCCCAGCCAGCTCTGATTGGCTGAGCCGTCAATCAAGCACACAGCAGGGGCAGCGCCCACCCAGCTCTGATTGGCTGAGCCGTCAATCAATCCCACACAAAGGCAATGAAACACAGCAGTGCGTGGTAAGAAAGCAGATGTCCCTGAAAAGAGGAGAGCTTAGAAAACGCTAGGGATTTTAAAAATCGGGCATGACGTCAAGCCCTGGTCTGAATCCTGAAATCTCCTGGGTCTGTGTCTCAGCCACACTGGAAGCCTAGCAGCTGGTAGCTCTCTGCATATCTATCTGGAGATCTTCTGTCTTTCTGTCTCTTTTTTCTCTTTTAACCTTCTTATCCTCTTTTACTGGAATGTTTTTGGGTAGTTTAACATTTTTATGCCTAAAGGTTTCCATCTTACATGGGCCGAGTTAATGATGTTCCTGCTACGCTAAGTGATGCACGTTGAATTGGATGTTGTATGAAATCATTTGCCAAAGGAGCTCGGTTTTCTGTATTTTTCCAGTACACTTTTGTGTCGTTTTGACCTCTTGAGAATATCTGGCTGGGGTTTCTACTCTGCACCAAACTCGAGTAAAGGAGCCTTTGCTCACCCTCAGCATTTCAGTGTTCTGGGGTGTTACAGGCGCGCAGGCTCAGCACGGCCTCTTGTTTCCATGAGGCCCCGCTGTGTCACACTGGCCCTTGGTTCCATGAGCATCTGGAGTGTCACACAGCTTGATGACATTTGTCCTTGCTGCCTCTCCCATCCCAGTGCTCCAGGAACAGCCCCGAGCCACCTGTGAGGGACAGGCCCTGCTGACCCAGGCCTGGGCTCAGGCCTTGGCCTTTCTGCTTCCTCCAACCAGCCCAGGCCTTGCTCAGCATTGCAGTTCCCTGCTCACAGCCTCGGGCTCCTGCAATCCTGGCCTCAAGGATCTGCTCTCACCACTCCCTGGGGAGCCTTTGGCAGTCCCTGCCCTCAGTGGGGCCAGTGATGCTCCAAGGGACTTGGAGTTTTGCTTCTGACTCCTTGAGCAGCTTCTTCAACCTTCTCTCAGTGCCTGGGGCTCCTGGACTCAGCCCCAAATCCACCGTTGGGGATCATTAAAATACAGAAAACCCTCAGGAGCTCTTTGTCTTCTTTCCAATGTCTTCCAGTCTCCAGGCCTTGTGCAGCTGCTTGGAGTCACTTTGGAGTTCTCTTAAGGAGGAAGATTTCAAGGTACAGCTCATGATTTTCAGTTTTATAAAAGGGAGTAATTTTTCTTTTTCAGTTCAAAGAAGAAGCAACTTAGGCATTCCCCAGGTGATCTTGATGCTGAATGTCTCCTTAGGAGGTGTGGGCCCACTGAAGAATGAGCCCCTTGCCAGGCTGACCCTGTTTGGACAAGCTGCTCCCCAAGCCCAGCCTGGGGACATGTCTGACATGGCCCAGCTGGGACTGACATGCCTGGCCCTGCACCAGAAGCCCTTCCCCCTGAACTCTGCAGCTGGCTGTCCCTGCCCACTGCACCATGTCCCACGTGCTCTCCTCAGGGCTCTGCCTGCATCCAGGCCCAGGACAAGTATTCCTGTTTGTGAGGAAAGAAGGGAAAAGCCTGAGCAGGTTTTCCTAAACGACAAACCCCCACTGTAGAAGCACATGCTGAGTACAGGCTGCCTGGAACCTGGAATGATGACACCTTTCTACTAGGGACAGTGGGACCAGAAATGATGTCTGGATGCAGAATTCTCGGAGTCTTGCAGCTGAATTCTCTGTCCTTGTCCTTTCCCTGCATCTCTGTTGCAGATGGAAGCT
Source organism: Sturnus vulgaris (assembly GCF_052056855.1). Lineage (NCBI taxonomy): Eukaryota > Metazoa > Chordata > Aves > Passeriformes > Sturnidae > Sturnus > Sturnus vulgaris. The sequence continues at coordinate 103,679 of NW_028276313.1, forward strand.
GCTGGTGCCTTTCTCAGCTGTGACCTGTCTTTTGAATGCAGACAGATGTTCCCAGGTGTGTTAAGCAGGTGCTGCTCAATGTTTATGCAAAGCTTTGGTGTGCTCATGGAACCAAGGGGACCCTTGTGACACAGCGGGGGCTGATGGAACCAAGGAGACAGTTGTGACAGTTGAGAGCCTCACAGAAACAAGGCTCCATTGTGACACTGAAGGCAATTACGGAATCCACATCACTGTGACACAGCCAGGCCACATGGAACCAATGGTCCCTGATGACAATGCAGGTCCAAGGAGACCATGGTGACACTATGGGACCGCATGGATCCAAGGGGCCACTGTGACACTGAAGAACTTCATGGAAGCCAGGGTGCAGTGTGACACAGCGGTGCCTGATTGGAACAAAGGAACCACTGTTGACAGCCCAGAAACTCCTGGAACCAAGGGGCTGGGGTGACACAGCAGGGCCACATGGAACCAAGGAGACCTGTGACATTTAGGAACCTCATGGAACCAAGAGTCCACTATGACACTGCAGAAACAAGGAGACCATTGGGACGTTGTGGAAGCTCACAGAACCAAGCAGCCCTCGAGACACTCCAGGGCCTCGTTGAAGCAGGGAGACCACTGTGACAGTCCAGAACCTCATGGAGCTAAGGCTCTCTTGTGACACAGCAGGCTCCCATGCAACCAATTGTCCATTGTGACAATGCAGATCCCAGGAGACCATGGTTACACTACGGAAGCTCATGGAACCAAGGGTCCATTGTGACAAAGCAAGGCCTTGTGGAACCAAGGAGAGCATTGTGACGTAATGGAACCTCGTGGAACCAAGGGTCCGTTGTTAGAGTCCAGAACCAAGGACACCATTGTGACAGTCCAGAACCTCATGGGACCAAGATTCCCTTGTTACACAGTGGCACTTGATGGAACCAAGGAGCCACTGTAGCACAGCAAAGCTGCATGAAACCTATGGTCCGTAGCGATACTGCGGATCCAGGGAAACCATGGCGATACCACGGAACCTCATGGAACCAAGGGTCCAGTGTGACCCAGCAGAACCTCTTGGAATCAAGGCACCCATGTTACACTATGGAACCTCATGGAGCCAAGGGTCCGGTGTGCCGTTGCGGGGCCTCACTGGAGCAAAGGACATGGTTGATGGGACAGAAGCTCATGGAAACGATGGGATATTGGGACATTGCAGAGCCTCATGGAACCAAGGAGACCACTGTGACACTGAGGAAGAATTATGGAAGCAAGCAGCCACTGTAGAACCAAGGAGAGCACTGTTGACAGTACAAAACCTCCTGGAACTGAGAGGCCATTGTTCTACAGCGAGGCCTCGGGGAACCAAGGGGCCATGGTGACACTGTGGGGCCTCATGAACCAAGTAGTCGTTGTGACACAGCGGGGCTGCTTGTAACCAATTGTCCATCGTGATACTGCAGATGCAAGAGACCGTGCTGACACTATGGCAGTTCATGGAACCGAGAGGCTGTTGTGACACACCAAGGCCTCGTGGCACCAAGGAGAGAGCATTGTGGCAGTGCAGAACTAAGGAGGCCATTTTGACAGTACAGACCCAAATGGAACCAAGGGTCCACTGTTATCCAGCAGGGCCTCGTGGAACCAAGGGGCCCTCGTGAAAGTGTGCAAGGGGCATAATGGAGTCAGGGACACCACTGATACTGAAATCTGCTGGATAGCAACTTTTGAACACAGTTTTGAGGATTTGAGAGCAGGTATTCTTTATTACACCATGGTGGTCACTTGGGCAATCCTTCATCTACTCGAGTGCACTGGCCACCAGGCAATCGGAGCTTTTATCACTCACACTGATGATGTATTCATTAGTTAACCCCACCTGGAATTTATTTGCCATAATTGCACCCCTTCTCACAAGTCCTTCTATGGTTCTTTGGAGTGTGTCTTCAACATGCACTGTCCTTTTTAGGTGACTGCTCTTTGATCCCCGCTTTTGAGGAAGGGCAATATTATTGTTGTGTATAACTTCTGCTTTTGTCAGCCTTGCAGAGCTGAGCTGACATTCTCCTTGCGTTTTGTGCACGCTCCGTTTGCCTCGGCTACATCCTTTGTGCGTTTCTCCAAGACTGTGCTCTTCTGTTCTCTGCCCTTGGTAAGTGTAAATGTTGTTCTGTTCTCCTGTCCTTGTCACAGTGCTCGCCCCACGAGGCGTGTCTGCAAGCCCCTCCAACCCATGGACTTGGGATGGGCAAGTGTTCCTGAGGGAACAGGGATGGGACAGCTGGGCTGGACTGGCCCAAGGGATGTTCCATTCCATGTCACACCACGATCAGCAATCAACTGGGAGAAGCAGGGGCATGGGGGATGGGGGGGGGTGGGGGGTGGGGGTGTGTCACCATCTGCCAACACAGGCCGAGGATTGTTCGATCTCAGAGGTGCAAACAGGTAAATAGCGGGGGACAAATCAGTTTATTCAACAACAGCAATGCATTTTTATTGAATGCCAAACAATTCAGTTGCGCTAGAGGGGAGAGATATAGGAAACGGAGTATAGAGAGAGAAAAGGAGGGGAAGGGGGAAGTAGCTACCAACAGACGAGACCAAGGTCATGGTGGGCCAGCCAATGGAAGGGTGGTCATCCGTGGGGAGTACTCAGGGTCTTCTCCAGAGGATCGCTCTTTTGTAGTCCTTTTCCAAAGCGAGTGGCTTGTGGCCAAGAGGCGGGGAGATTTATGGAGCATTGTGTGGCGCTCCAAGAGACAGGTGCGGTCGTGCAGTACATGCAGGCTTCAGCTGGTACCATGACAGCACAGTCCAGTGAGCACAACACACCTGCAAAGAGTCCCTTGGCAAGCACCCACCTCAAGCAGGCCAGAAAACCATTGTCCAGAGTCAACCTGGGCGGGGGTCCTTGAGGTCTTCTTGAGAGGGTCATGAGGCAAAAATGAGGGAAACTTCACACCGACCCTTAGAGTGGTAGATGAGAGGCAGCCCTCAGGAAACGGTGGCCACCCAGAGCTGTTACTCCTAGCAGATTTTGGCTGGGAGCAAGCCTTGTATGTAGTGCTTTTTCAGGGGGAATATCAGTTTCAGCCGTGGGAACCTGCAAAAGGGGCTGGTACTTTTCCATAGGAAGGAAAGCACAGAGCCTTAGTGCTCCAGGAGCTGATGAGAGGCAGTCCTCAACATTCCAGGATCAGCCAGTCTTGCCAGGTGGCCCCCGGGGAGGCCCAGCCAGCCAGACCTGTTCCATGTTGCCTTGGTTCCATGGGGCCTCACAGTGTCACAATGTTCTCCTTGATTCCAGGAGTCCCTGTAGTGTCCCGATATTCTCCTTGTCACAATATTCTCCCTGCTTCTGTAGTGTAAACAATGGCCCCTTGCTTCCCTAAGGTCCTGCAGAGTCACCACGGCCCCTGGGCTCCATGTGGCCCTGCTGTGTAACAAAGGCTCCTTGGTTCTCTGGGCCGCACAGCTTCATCACTGACCCTTGGTTCCATTGGGGTCCTGAGTCTCACAAAGGTGCCCCTGATTGCATGAGGCACCAGAGTGTCAAAATGGTCTCTTTGGTTCCATGAGGTTCCGCAGTGTCCCCATGGTCGCTGTCAGAGGCTGGATGACATCAATGTCCCCAGACCCGTCGGGATGCTCGGAATGCCCGAGTGGGGCCGGGGCTGGGACAGACCTTGGAATGAGGTGGGACAGAACCCCGTCCCCAGCCATGGCCTGGCAGATCTGCCAATCACACAGCAGGGGCAGAGCAAACCCAGCTGTGACTGCCTGAGCCGTCAATCAATCACACAGCAGGGGCAGCGCCCAGCCAGCTCTGATTGGCTGAGCCGTCAATCAATCACACAGCAGGGGCAGCGCCCAGCCAGCTCTGATTGGTTGAGCCGTCAATCAATCACACAGCAGGGTCACCGCCCAGCCAGCTCTGATTGGCTGAGCCGTCAATCAAGCACACAGCAGGGGCAGCGCCCACCCAGCTCTGATTGGCTGAGCCGTCAATCAATCCCACACAAAGGCAATGAAACACAGCAGTGCGTGTAAGAAAGCAGATGTCCCTGAAAAGAGGAGAGCTTAGAAAACGCTAGGGATTTTAAAAATCGGGCATGACGTCAAGCCCTGGTCTGAATCCTGAAATCTCCTGGGTCTGTGTCTCAGCCACACTGGAAGCCTAGCAGCTGGTAGCTCTCTGCATATCTATCTGGAGATCTTCTGTCTTTCTGTCTCTTTTTTCTCTTTTAACCTTCTTATCCTCTTTTACTGGAATGTTTTTGGGTAGTTTAACATTTTTATGCCTAAAGGTTTCCATCTTACATGGGCCGAGTTAATGATGTTCCTGCTACGCTAAGTGATGCACGTTGAATTGGATGTTGTATGAAATCATTTGCCAAAGGAGCTCGGTTTTCTGTATTTTTCCAGTACACTTTTGTGTCGTTTTGACCTCTTGAGAATATCTGGCTGGGGTTTCTACTCTGCACCAAACTCGAGTAAAGGAGCCTTTGCTCACCCTCAGCATTTCAGTGTTCTGGGGTGTTACAGGCGCGCAGGCTCAGCACGGCCTCTTGTTTCCATGAGGCCCCGCTGTGTCACACTGGCCCTTGGTTCCATGAGCATCTGGAGTGTCACACAGCTTGATGACATTTGTCCTTGCTGCCTCTCCCATCCCAGTGCTCCAGGAACAGCCCCGAGCCACCTGTGAGGGACAGGCCCTGCTGACCCAGGCCTGGGCTCAGGCCTTGGCCTTTCTGCTTCCTCCAACCAGCCCAGGCCTTGCTCAGCATTGCAGTTCCCTGCTCACAGCCTCGGGCTCCTGCAATCCTGGCCTCAAGGATCTGCTCTCACCACTCCCTGGGGAGCCTTTGGCAGTCCCTGCCCTCAGTGGGGCCAGTGATGCTCCAAGGGACTTGGAGTTTTGCTTCTGACTCCTTGAGCAGCTTCTTCAACCTTCTCTCAGTGCCTGGGGCTCCTGGACTCAGCCCCAAATCCACCGTTGGGGATCATTAAAATACAGAAAACCCTCAGGAGCTCTTTGTCTTCTTTCCAATGTCTTCCAGTCTCCAGGCCTTGTGCAGCTGCTTGGAGTCACTTTGGAGTTCTCTTAAGGAGGAAGATTTCAAGGTACAGCTCATGATTTTCAGTTTTATAAAAGGGAGTAATTTTTCTTTTTCAGTTCAAAGAAGAAGCAACTTAGGCATTCCCCAGGTGATCTTGATGCTGAATGTCTCCTTAGGAGGTGTGGGCCCACTGAAGAATGAGCCCCTTGCCAGGCTGACCCTGTTTGGACAAGCTGCTCCCCAAGCCCAGCCTGGGGACATGTCTGACATGGCCCAGCTGGGACTGACATGCCTGGCCCTGCACCAGAAGCCCTTCCCCCTGAACTCTGCAGCTGGCTGTCCCTGCCCACTGCACCATGTCCCACGTGCTCTCCTCAGGGCTCTGCCTGCATCCAGGCCCAGGACAAGTATTCCTGTTTGTGAGGAAAGAAGGGAAAAGCCTGAGCAGGTTTTCCTAAACGACAAACCCCCACTGTAGAAGCACATGCTGAGTACAGGCTGCCTGGAACCTGGAATGATGACACCTTTCTACTAGGGACAGTGGGACCAGAAATGATGTCTGGATGCAGAATTCTCGGAGTCTTGCAGCTGAATTCTCTGTCCTTGTCCTTTCCCTGCATCTCTGTTGCAGATGGAAGCTGCTGGTGCCTTTCTCAGCTGTGACCTGTCTTTTGAATGCAGACAGATGTTCCCAGGTGTGTTAAGCAGGTGCTGCTCAATGTTTATGCAAAGCTTTGGTGTGCTCATGGAACCAAGGGGACCCTTGTGACACAGCGGGGGCTGATGGAACCAAGGAGACAGTTGTGACAGTTGAGAGCCTCACAGAAACAAGGCTCCATTGTGACACTGAAGGCAATTACGGAATCCACATCACTGTGACACAGCCAGGCCACATGGAACCAATGGTCCCTGATGACAATGCAGGTCCAAGGAGACCATGGTGACACTATGGGACCGCATGGATCCAAGGGGCCACTGTGACACTGAAGAACTTCATGGAAGCCAGGGTGCAGTGTGACACAGCGGTGCCTGATTGGAACAAAGGAACCACTGTTGACAGCCCAGAAACTCCTGGAACCAAGGGGCTGGGGTGACACAGCAGGGCCACATGGAACCAAGGAGACCTGTGACATTTAGGAACCTCATGGAACCAAGAGTCCACTATGACACTGCAGAAACAAGGAGACCATTGGGACGTTGTGGAAGCTCACAGAACCAAGCAGCCCTCGAGACACTCCAGGGCCTCGTTGAAGCAGGGAGACCACTGTGACAGTCCAGAACCTCATGGAGCTAAGGCTCTCTTGTGACACAGCAGGCTCCCATGCAACCAATTGTCCATTGTGACAATGCAGATCCCAGGAGACCATGGTTACACTACGGAAGCTCATGGAACCAAGGGTCCATTGTGACAAAGCAAGGCCTTGTGGAACCAAGGAGAGCATTGTGACGTAATGGAACCTCGTGGAACCAAGGGTCCGTTGTTAGAGTCCAGAACCAAGGACACCATTGTGACAGTCCAGAACCTCATGGGACCAAGATTCCCTTGTTACACAGTGGCACTTGATGGAACCAAGGAGCCACTGTAGCACAGCAAAGCTGCATGAAACCTATGGTCCGTAGCGATACTGCGGATCCAGGGAAACCATGGCGATACCACGGAACCTCATGGAACCAAGGGTCCAGTGTGACCCAGCAGAACCTCTTGGAATCAAGGCACCCATGTTACACTATGGAACCTCATGGAGCCAAGGGTCCGGTGTGCCGTTGCGGGGCCTCACTGGAGCAAAGGACATGGTTGATGGGACAGAAGCTCATGGAAACGATGGGATATTGGGACATTGCAGAGCCTCATGGAACCAAGGAGACCACTGTGACACTGAGGAAGAATTATGGAAGCAAGCAGCCACTGTAGAACCAAGGAGAGCACTGTTGACAGTACAAAACCTCCTGGAACTGAGAGGCCATTGTTCTACAGCGAGGCCTCGGGGAACCAAGGGGCCATGGTGACACTGTGGGGCCTCATGAACCAAGTAGTCGTTGTGACACAGCGGGGCTGCTTGTAACCAATTGTCCATCGTGATACTGCAGATGCAAGAGACCGTGCTGACACTATGGCAGTTCATGGAACCGAGAGGCTGTTGTGACACACCAAGGCCTCGTGGCACCAAGGAGAGAGCATTGTGGCAGTGCAGAACTAAGGAGGCCATTTTGACAGTACAGACCCAAATGGAACCAAGGGTCCACTGTTATCCAGCAGGGCCTCGTGGAACCAAGGGGCCCTCGTGAAAGTGTGCAAGGGGCATAATGGAGTCAGGGACACCACTGATACTGAAATCTGCTGGATAGCAACTTTTGAACACAGTTTTGAGGATTTGAGAGCAGGTATTCTTTATTACACCATGGTGGTCACTTGGGCAATCCTTCATCTACTCGAGTGCACTGGCCACCAGGCAATCGGAGCTTTTATCACTCACACTGATGATGTATTCATTAGTTAACCCCACCTGGAATTTATTTGCCATAATTGCACCCCTTCTCACAAGTCCTTCTATGGTTCTTTGGAGTGTGTCTTCAACATGCACTGTCCTTTTTAGGTGACTGCTCTTTGATCCCCGCTTTTGAGGAAGGGCAATATTATTGTTGTGTATAACTTCTGCTTTTGTCAGCCTTGCAGAGCTGAGCTGACATTCTCCTTGCGTTTTGTGCACGCTCCGTTTGCCTCGGCTACATCCTTTGTGCGTTTCTCCAAGACTGTGCTCTTCTGTTCTCTGCCCTTGGTAAGTGTAAATGTTGTTCTGTTCTCCTGTCCTTGTCACAGTGCTCGCCCCACGAGGCGTGTCTGCAAGCCCCTCCAACCCATGGACTTGGGATGGGCAAGTGTTCCTGAGGGAACAGGGATGGGACAGCTGGGCTGGACTGGCCCAAGGGATGTTCCATTCCATGTCACACCACGATCAGCAATCAACTGGGAGAAGCAGGGGCATGGGGGATGGGGGGGGGGGGGGGGGGGTGGGGGTGTGTCACCATCTGCCAACACAGGCCGAGGATTGTTCGATCTCAGAGGTGCAAACAGGTAAATAGCGGGGGACAAATCAGTTTATTCAACAACAGCAATGCATTTTTATTGAATGCCAAACAATTCAGTTGCGCTAGAGGGGAGAGATATAGGAAACGGAGTATAGAGAGAGAAAAGGAGGGGAAGGGGGAAGTAGCTACCAACAGACGAGACCAAGGTCATGGTGGGCCAGCCAATGGAAGGGTGGTCATCCGTGGGGAGTACTCAGGGTCTTCTCCAGAGGATCGCTCTTTTGTAGTCCTTTTCCAAAGCGAGTGGCTTGTGGCCAAGAGGCGGGGAGATTTATGGAGCATTGTGTGGCGCTCCAAGAGACAGGTGCGGTCGTGCAGTACATGCAGGCTTCAGCTGGTACCATGACAGCACAGTCCAGTGAGCACAACACACCTGCAAAGAGTCCCTTGGCAAGCACCCACCTCAAGCAGGCCAGAAAACCATTGTCCAGAGTCAACCTGGGCGGGGGTCCTTGAGGTCTTCTTGAGAGGGTCATGAGGCAAAAATGAGGGAAACTTCACACCGACCCTTAGAGTGGTAGATGAGAGGCAGCCCTCAGGAAACGGTGGCCACCCAGAGCTGTTACTCCTAGCAGATTTTGGCTGGGAGCAAGCCTTGTATGTAGTGCTTTTTCAGGGGGAATATCAGTTTCAGCCGTGGGAACCTGCAAAAGGGGCTGGTACTTTTCCATAGGAAGGAAAGCACAGAGCCTTAGTGCTCCAGGAGCTGATGAGAGGCAGTCCTCAACATTCCAGGATCAGCCAGTCTTGCCAGGTGGCCCCCGGGGAGGCCCAGCCAGCCAGACCTGTTCCATGTTGCCTTGGTTCCATGGGGCCTCACAGTGTCACAATGTTCTCCTTGATTCCAGGAGTCCCTGTAGTGTCCCGATATTCTCCTTGTCACAATATTCTCCCTGCTTCTGTAGTGTAAACAATGGCCCCTTGCTTCCCTAAGGTCCTGCAGAGTCACCACGGCCCCTGGGCTCCATGTGGCCCTGCTGTGTAACAAAGGCTCCTTGGTTCTCTGGGCCGCACAGCTTCATCACTGACCCTTGGTTCCATTGGGGTCCTGAGTCTCACAAAGGTGCCCCTGATTGCATGAGGCACCAGAGTGTCAAAATGGTCTCTTTGGTTCCATGAGGTTCCGCAGTGTCCCCATGGTCGCTGTCAGAGGCTGGATGACATCAATGTCCCCAGACCCGTCGGGATGCTCGGAATGCCCGAGTGGGGCCGGGGCTGGGACAGACCTTGGAATGAGGTGGGACAGAACCCCGTCCCCAGCCATGGCCTGGCAGATCTGCCAATCACACAGCAGGGGCAGAGCAAACCCAGCTGTGACTGCCTGAGCCGTCAATCAATCACACAGCAGGGGCAGCGCCCAGCCAGCTCTGATTGGCTGAGCCGTCAATCAATCACACAGCAGGGGCAGCGCCCAGCCAGCTCTGATTGGTTGAGCCGTCAATCAATCACACAGCAGGGTCACCGCCCAGCCAGCTCTGATTGGCTGAGCCGTCAATCAAGCACACAGCAGGGGCAGCGCCCACCCAGCTCTGATTGGCTGAGCCGTCAATCAATCCCACACAAAGGCAATGAAACACAGCAGTGCGTGGTAAGAAAGCAGATGTCCCTGAAAAGAGGAGAGCTTAGAAAACGCTAGGGATTTAAAAAATCGGGCATGACGTCAAGCCCTGGTCTGAATCCTGAAATCTCCTGGGTCTGTGTCTCAGCCACACTGGAAGCCTAGCAGCTGGTAGCTCTCTGCATATCTATCTGGAGATCTTCTGTCTTTCTGTCTCTTTTTTCTCTTTTAACCTTCTTATCCTCTTTTACTGGAATGTTTTTGGGTAGTTTAACATTTTTATGCCTAAAGGTTTCCATCTTACATGGGCCGAGTTAATGATGTTCCTGCTACGCTAAGTGATGCACGTTGAATTGGATGTTGTATGAAATCATTTGCCAAAGGAGCTCGGTTTTCTGTATTTTTCCAGTACACTTTTGTGTCGTTTTGACCTCTTGAGAATATCTGGCTGGGGTTTCTACTCTGCACCAAACTCGAGTAAAGGAGCCTTTGCTCACCCTCAGCATTTCAGTGTTCTGGGGTGTTACAGGCGCGCAGGCTCAGCACGGCCTCTTGTTTCCATGAGGCCCCGCTGTGTCACACTGGCCCTTGGTTCCATGAGCATCTGGAGTGTCACACAGCTTGATGACATTTGTCCTTGCTGCCTCTCCCATCCCAGTGCTCCAGGAACAGCCCCGAGCCACCTGTGAGGGACAGGCCCTGCTGACCCAGGCCTGGGCTCAGGCCTTGGCCTTTCTGCTTCCTCCAACCAGCCCAGGCCTTGCTCAGCATTGCAGTTCCCTGCTCACAGCCTCGGGCTCCTGCAATCCTGGCCTCAAGGATCTGCTCTCACCACTCCCTGGGGAGCCTTTGGCAGTCCCTGCCCTCAGTGGGGCCAGTGATGCTCCAAGGGACTTGGAGTTTTGCTTCTGACTCCTTGAGCAGCTTCTTCAACCTTCTCTCAGTGCCTGGGGCTCCTGGACTCAGCCCCAAATCCACCGTTGGGGATCATTAAAATACAGAAAACCCTCAGGAGCTCTTTGTCTTCTTTCCAATGTCTTCCAGTCTCCAGGCCTTGTGCAGCTGCTTGGAGTCACTTTGGAGTTCTCTTAAGGAGGAAGATTTCAAGGTACAGCTCATGATTTTCAGTTTTATAAAAGGGAGTAATTTTTCTTTTTCAGTTCAAAGAAGAAGCAACTTAGGCATTCCCCAGGTGATCTTGATGCTGAATGTCTCCTTAGGAGGTGTGGGCCCACTGAAGAATGAGCCCCTTGCCAGGCTGACCCTGTTTGGACAAGCTGCTCCCCAAGCCCAGCCTGGGGACATGTCTGACATGGCCCAGCTGGGACTGACATGCCTGGCCCTGCACCAGAAGCCCTTCCCCCTGAACTCTGCAGCTGGCTGTCCCTGCCCACTGCACCATGTCCCACGTGCTCTCCTCAGGGCTCTGCCTGCATCCAGGCCCAGGACAAGTATTCCTGTTTGTGAGGAAAGAAGGGAAAAGCCTGAGCAGGTTTTCCTAAACGACAAACCCCCACTGTAGAAGCACATGCTGAGTACAGGCTGCCTGGAACCTGGAATGATGACACCTTTCTACTAGGGACAGTGGGACCAGAAATGATGTCTGGATGCAGAATTCTCGGAGTCTTGCAGCTGAATTCTCTGTCCTTGTCCTTTCCCTGCATCTCTGTTGCAGATGGAAGCTGCTGGTGCCTTTCTCAGCTGTGACCTGTCTTTTGAATGCAGACAGATGTTCCCAGGTGTGTTAAGCAGGTGCTGCTCAATGTTTATGCAAAGCTTTGGTGTGCTCATGGAACCAAGGGGACCCTTGTGACACAGCGGGGGCTGATGGAACCAAGGAGACAGTTGTGACAGTTGAGAGCCTCACAGAAACAAGGCTCCATTGTGACACTGAAGGCAATTACGGAATCCACATCACTGTGACACAGCCAGGCCACATGGAACCAATGGTCCCTGATGACAATGCAGGTCCAAGGAGACCATGGTGACACTATGGGACCGCATGGATCCAAGGGGCCACTGTGACACTGAAGAACTTCATGGAAGCCAGGGTGCAGTGTGACACAGCGGTGCCTGATTGGAACAAAGGAACCACTGTTGACAGCCCAGAAACTCCTGGAACCAAGGGGCTGGGGTGACACAGCAGGGCCACATGGAACCAAGGAGACCTGTGACATTTAGGAACCTCATGGAACCAAGAGTCCACTATGACACTGCAGAAACAAGGAGACCATTGGGACGTTGTGGAAGCTCACAGAACCAAGCAGCCCTCGAGACACTCCAGGGCCTCGTTGAAGCAGGGAGACCACTGTGACAGTCCAGAACCTCATGGAGCTAAGGCTCTCTTGTGACACAGCAGGCTCCCATGCAACCAATTGTCCATTGTGACAATGCAGATCCCAGGAGACCATGGTTACACTACGGAAGCTCATGGAACCAAGGGTCCATTGTGACAAAGCAAGGCCTTGTGGAACCAAGGAGAGCATTGTGACGTAATGGAACCTCGTGGAACCAAGGGTCCGTTGTTAGAGTCCAGAACCAAGGACACCATTGTGACAGTCCAGAACCTCATGGGACCAAGATTCCCTTGTTACACAGTGGCACTTGATGGAACCAAGGAGCCACTGTAGCACAGCAAAGCTGCATGAAACCTATGGTCCGTAGCGATACTGCGGATCCAGGGAAACCATGGCGATACCACGGAACCTCATGGAACCAAGGGTCCAGTGTGACCCAGCAGAACCTCTTGGAATCAAGGCACCCATGTGTAGAGAGCCTGGTGCAGGAATAGCTGAAAGAAAAAGGCCATAGTCAGATCAACTTCGTGAAGCTAGCAAAGTGGGCCTCAGTCTCACGGATACAGTGTCCTTGAGATAGGGAAGGCACGCAGAATTGGGAAAAACATGAATGCCGAAGTGCTTAGCTAAGCCGCACAGCTAGACCAATGATGAGCTCAGATTTTGCACTATGCATGAGCTAATTAAGCACTGTATTTAATCGCCACTCTGCGTATCAATAAACGAGACTTTGCTGATGACCATATGGTGTCCGCGTCTCCCTTCTCCGACAAATGGTGAACCCCGACGTGCCTCCGTCGCTGAAAAAGAAAACGGGGGAGAACGCGCCACGGTCGGTGAAGTAGAGTTGGGGCCTGCTGCAACCGGGTCGGTGTCAAACGACGTAGGGAAGACACCCCCAGGAGCCATAAAGGTGGTCCTGGGCCATACGTGCTGCCGAAGCCGGAGAGTTGCAACAGCGCTGACGACAAAAAATGGACAGGCAAGCAGCATATGATTTATTTTTAGTACATATAGATAAGTTAGGGTTAAAAGAGATTAATCCCAGGAAAGACATACCGGGGTTGTTAGTCTGGGGTTATGCTAAAGGTTTATTCTCTAATCCTCACACCGTGCATGATTTAAATGAGTGGCGTAAGTTAGGGGATGCACTGTGGGAGGCGGTATTAGAGGATGATAAAACAGCAAAAAAGCTGGGGAAGATCTGGCGGGTAGTTCACAACGCGCTGCTAAAGCAGCAAGCAGAGAGAAGGGCGGCTCGGGAGGCAGTAGAGGCATATAAAAGGAATGCTCAGTATGGTGATAATGAGCCCCGAGCACCCAGCACGACCAGAGTAGAAATACCTATCTCTGGGGAGGCGGCAGGAATGACAGACATGGCTAGCTGCGCTTGGCCCTCGGCACCCCCCTTAGAAGAGCTTGAGGAGGATTCCGCCGCGGCGGCGGAGACAATTGCAGAAGGCGGAGTAACCCCGCCTTCCGAGGGCGAAGGGCCCCAGACCGGCGGCAAAAAATCCCCTTGCCGGTCTGAGCCCAGCGTCCCTAAGCCCGCCGTGGAGCCAGCTCCGGTCCCTAGGGCGGAAAGCGACCTGTGGGAGGAGATGGCAAGACGGCGGGGGGAGGCGTGGAGTATACTAGCCAGACACGGCTTGGAGACTGGGGACGAGAGCGCTGTTGACGCAGCGAAAACCTGGGTTTTCCCCGTCACGTATACACAGGGGATAAATCAACAAGGACAAGCCGTCCAAGTGGGAGCATATTCGCCTCCCGACTGGAAGCTGCTAGCCCAGCTAAGACAGACAGTGAGTCAGTTTGGTTTCCGGAGTGAGCCAGCTAAGCAGATGCTAGATTTCTTGTTTGATACATACCTACTGTTGCCAAATGATATGAGAAGTATAGTGAAACTGATTTTCACGCAACATCAGCAGTTGCTATTTAACGCCCACTGGCAAGCTCTTGTTCAGGAGTCAGTTGCAACACAGAGGGGCCCGGGAGATCCGTTAGCTGGAATTACCATAGACGAACTAATGGGATTGGGTCAATACCGCAGAACAGAAGCTCAAATGATTTCGGGACCCGACAAGGTTAGGGAAGCCATGCGTCTAGTAAGGAGTGCCATCGGTCAGGTCAAAGATAGCTCAGGCATACCCATGTATATGGGGATAAAACAGGGAAGAAATGAATCCTTTGGGGACTTTGTAGATAAGGCTGCTGCTGCTATTGAAAAGGCAGGAGTCCCAGAGTATATGAGAGGGGCGATGCTAAAGCAATGTGCGTTGCAGAATAGCAATGAGGCAACAAAAAGGGTATTATCAACTTTAGGAGCCAATTGGACGATAGAAGAGGCATTGGAAAGGATGGCTTTACAGCCGACAGGGGCACAGGTTTTCTTAGTTAATGCACTAAAAGAAATAGGCTTAGGGCTGCAGAAACAAGCCGAGTCCACACAGTCACAGGTGCTAGCCGCTCTTGCTCCGCTCCGTGCTTCTACAGCGGCCCCAGCCACATCGGGTGATCACCGACCTCCCTCGGCGCGCTGCTACAGATGCGGAGGAAAAGGCCACTTCCGACGTGAGTGCCGTGCCCCAGGAGTATGGTGCCAAAACTGCCAGAACAACACGCATAACACGTCAGCTTGTCGCCGCAAGTCGGAAAACTCCCAGCGAAGCGCGCCCGGCAGCCGCGCCCGAACACAAGTAGCCGCCGTGACATCAGTGCCATCTCCTGTCTACAACCAGCCACAACAGGGAGCCTGGGACTCGACCTGGCAGCCGCAGTAAAAACATCTTTGATAACAGCTCGCCCTGTCAAAGTCCCAACTGGAGTTTATGGCCCGATAAATATCGAAGGACAAGCTTATGGAGGACTAATAGTGGGACGCTCGTCGAGCTCCATTGTAGGACTGTTTGTGCTACCAGGTGTCATTGATGCAGACTACACGGGAAAAATACAAATAATGGTTTATACTCCTTTTCCTCCTCTGACAATTGAGGCAGGTCAGCGTATTGCTCAATTTATTCCACTTCCACAGTTGAGCCGGGGTGTTCAACCACAAAGACAAACCCCACGTGGAGACCAAGGATTCGGATCATCAGGTATTGCTATGCTCACAATGGATCTCCATACCAGACCCAAAAAGGAGGTGAAACTAACCTATGCAGGAGAGACAATAGAAATGATGGGACTCCTAGACACTGGGGCAGATACTAGCATTGTCTCACCAGAAAAATGGCCCCACAACTGGCCATCGCTGCAGACCACGGATACCGTGACAGGCGTCGGAGGATTCACCCTTGCCAGAAAAACTTCTCCAGTAAGGGTCACTATAGATGGGCAAGATTTGGTGACTGTGTTGTCCGTAGTTGCGTTACCACCATCGGTACATTGCTTGATTGGAAGGGACATTTTGGCTCAGATGGGGGTCGTTTTATCCAACGAGCACCCTTTGGGGTAATTGCCATTGCTTGGACTTTCCCAATCCCAATCACCTGGACTACCAATGAACCGGTAATGGTTAAGCAATGGCCTCTAAAAAGGGAAAGTCTAATACAAGCACATCAACTCGTAAAGGAACAATTCCAACAAGGACATTTAAAACTCTCAACAAGCCCATGGAACACGCCAATTTTTGTGATCAAAAAGAAGTCAGGAAAATATCGTCTTCTGCACGATTTAAGAGCAGTAAATAATCAAATGGAGGCGATGGGGGCATTACAGCCAGGCCTCCCCAACCCAGCAATGCTCCCACAGCATTGGCCTCTTCTAATCATTGATCTAAAGGACTGCTTCTTCACTATTGCCTTACACCCTCAAGATACTAAAAGATTTGCGTTCACCCTACCAGCAATAAACAGAGAAGAACCTGATAAACGGTATGAATGGACTGTTCTTCCACAAGGAATGAAAAACTCGCCTACCCTGTGCCAACTGTATGTTGATGCCGCATTACAACCATTAAGGATACAGTGGCCCAACACAATTATTTATCATTATATGGATGATATCCTCTTTGCTCAAGAATCAGCATTTACAGACACTCAAATGCAAGAAATTCAAAACGCCCTAGCAAAGGCATCCCTCATAATAGCTCAAGAAAAAATACAGCGATCCACACCATGGAAGTACTTGGGGTGGTCTATCACAGGCCAAATCGTACGGCCACAGAAACTCCAGCTTGCAACAAAGATCACCACTCTAAATGAGGCACAGCGACTGCTAGGAGATCTGCAATGGCTCAAGCCGATTGTTGGGATACCCAACTCCTTGCTAGACTCCCTCAGGCCACTACTTAAAGGGACTGACCCAACCACACCCGTAACCGTGACCCTGCAACAACATGAAGCCCTCAAGGGTATTATACGCTGCATCGATGAGGGGTTTGTCTCTTGCCGAGATATCTCCTCGCCCATCGATCTTACCATCTGGAGTACTGCCAACCACCTACTCGGTGCACTCACACAGCTACAAAAGAAAACACGGAAGACACGGGTACTAGAAAGAACAGCCTCTCAGCAGCCGTCCTTGTTGTGCGTGTGGGGGGTCATGGTGTGAAGCCTGGGTAGCCCTAAAGTGCGGGGGCTGTGGGGACTGCTCGTGGGTGGAACAGAGAACAGTGTTTAATTTGTGGTGCTGGAGGTGTCAAAGTGACGACCTAAGAAATTCAAATTGGGGTTGGGCCCTAGAAAAAGAAGCAGGAGTGCCATATGCCCAAGTACGAAACCTATACGAGACACCAGAACAGCTCCTGTTAGCTTGGGCCCGGTGGGAACTTACCAACTGGATTAAGAGGCAGCACATCTATGCAAATTCACACATTATCGCTGCAAGATGCAGACATAAAGTCCCACACCTGCCTTGGCCTCAGGTAGGACCAATTAAGCCCGGTACAGACCCAGAGGAAGTATTAAATCAAAGTATAGAAGAGGTGAAACAACTGCAGATAACAGGGAACAATACAGGGCGTAAAAAGAATAGGCCGCCAAAGAAATCAAAATGATGATCATTGCACTGCTTATGCTTGCTAACTTGGCTCGCACAAAATCTTTTCCAATGCAGCATGCACCTCGGGAGAACGTATGGGTAACATTCGCTATGCTATTATGGTGTTAGGTATATTCTTGTGCTTAGCTTTATTGCTACCTTGCTTGATAACTTGCTTACAAAATTTTATTCAAAAGACTGTCAGCAAAGCTTGGCATGCCACTCTTTTAACTCAAAAAGAAAACGGGGGAAGTGTAGAGAGCCTGGTGCAGGAATAGCTGAAAGAAAAAGGCCATAGTCAGATCAGCTTAGTGAAGCTAGCAAAGTGGGCCTCAGTCTCACGGATACAGTGTCCTTGAGATAGGGAAGGCACGCAGAATTGAGAAAAACATGAATGCCGAAGTGCTTAGCTAAGCCGCACAGCTAGACCAATGATGAGCTCAGATTTTGCACTATGCATGAGCTAATTAAGCACTGTATTTAATCGCCACTCTGCGTATCAATAAACGAGACTTTGCTGATGACCATATGGTGTCCGCGTCTCCCTTCTCCGACACCCATGTTACACTATGGAACCTCATGGAGCCAAGGGTCCGGTGTGCCGTTGCGGGGCCTCACTGGAGCAAAGGACATGGTTGATGGGACAGAAGCTCATGGAAACGATGGGATATTGGGACATTGCAGAGCCTCATGGAACCAAGGAGACCACTGTGACACTGAGGAAGAATTATGGAAGCAAGCAGCCACTGTAGAACCAAGGAGAGCACTGTTGACAGTACAAAACCTCCTGGAACTGAGAGGCCATTGTTCTACAGCGAGGCCTCGGGGAACCAAGGGGCCATGGTGACACTGTGGGGCCTCATGAACCAAGTAGTCGTTGTGACACAGCGGGGCTGCTTGTAACCAATTGTCCATCGTGATACTGCAGATGCAAGAGACCGTGCTGACACTATGGCAGTTCATGGAACCGAGAGGCTGTTGTGACACACCAAGGCCTCGTGGCACCAAGGAGAGAGCATTGTGGCAGTGCAGAACTAAGGAGGCCATTTTGACAGTACAGACCCAAATGGAACCAAGGGTCCACTGTTATCCAGCAGGGCCTCGTGGAACCAAGGGGCCCTCGTGAAAGTGTGCAAGGGGCATAATGGAGTCAGGGACACCACTGATACTGAAATCTGCTGGATAGCAACTTTTGAACACAGTTTTGAGGATTTGAGAGCAGGTATTCTTTATTACACCATGGTGGTCACTTGGGCAATCCTTCATCTACTCGAGTGCACTGGCCACCAGGCAATCGGAGCTTTTATCACTCACACTGATGATGTATTCATTAGTTAACCCCACCTGGAATTTATTTGCCATAATTGCACCCCTTCTCACAAGTCCTTCTATGGTTCTTTGGAGTGTGTCTTCAACATGCACTGTCCTTTTTAGGTGACTGCTCTTTGATCCCCGCTTTTGAGGAAGGGCAATATTATTGTTGTGTATAACTTCTGCTTTTGTCAGCCTTGCAGAGCTGAGCTGACATTCTCCTTGCGTTTTGTGCACGCTCCGTTTGCCTCGGCTACATCCTTTGTGCGTTTCTCCAAGACTGTGCTCTTCTGTTCTCTGCCCTTGGTAAGTGTAAATGTTGTTCTGTTCTCCTGTCCTTGTCACAGTGCTCGCCCCACGAGGCGTGTCTGCAAGCCCCTCCAACCCATGGACTTGGGATGGGCAAGTGTTCCTGAGGGAACAGGGATGGGACAGCTGGGCTGGACTGGCCCAAGGGATGTTCCATTCCATGTCACACCACGATCAGCAATCAACTGGGAGAAGCAGGGGCATGGGGGATGGGGGGGGGGTGGGGGTGGGGGTGTGTCACCATCTGCCAACACAGGCCGAGGATTGTTCGATCTCAGAGGTGCAAACAGGTAAATAGCGGGGGACAAATCAGTTTATTCAACAACAGCAATGCATTTTTATTGAATGCCAAACAATTCAGTTGCGCTAGAGGGGAGAGATATAGGAAACGGAGTATAGAGAGAGAAAAGGAGGGGAAGGGGGAAGTAGCTACCAACAGACGAGACCAAGGTCATGGTGGGCCAGCCAATGGAAGGGTGGTCATCCGTGGGGAGTACTCAGGGTCTTCTCCAGAGGATCGCTCTTTTGTAGTCCTTTTCCAAAGCGAGTGGCTTGTGGCCAAGAGGCGGGGAGATTTATGGAGCATTGTGTGGTGCTCCAAGAGACAGGTGCGGTCGTGCAGTACATGCAGGCTTCAGCTGGTACCATGACAGCACAGTCCAGTGAGCACAACACACCTGCAAAGAGTCCCTTGGCAAGCACCCACCTCAAGCAGGCCAGAAAACCATTGTCCAGAGTCAACCTGGGCGGGGGTCCTTGAGGTCTTCTTGAGAGGGTCATGAGGCAAAAATGAGGGAAACTTCACACCGACCCTTAGAGTGGTAGATGAGAGGCAGCCCTCAGGAAACGGTGGCCACCCAGAGCTGTTACTCCTAGCAGATTTTGGCTGGGAGCAAGCCTTGTATGTAGTGCTTTTTCAGGGGGAATATCAGTTTCAGCCGTGGGAACCTGCAAAAGGGGCTGGTACTTTTCCATAGGAAGGAAAGCACAGAGCCTTAGTGCTCCAGGAGCTGATGAGAGGCAGTCCTCAACATTCCAGGATCAGCCAGTCTTGCCAGGTGGCCCCCGGGGAGGCCCAGCCAGCCAGACCTGTTCCATGTTGCCTTGGTTCCATGGGGCCTCACAGTGTCACAATGTTCTCCTTGATTCCAGGAGTCCCTGTAGTGTCCCGATATTCTCCTTGTCACAATATTCTCCCTGCTTCTGTAGTGTAAACAATGGCCCCTTGCTTCCCTAAGGTCCTGCAGAGTCACCACGGCCCCTGGGCTCCATGTGGCCCTGCTGTGTAACAAAGGCTCCTTGGTTCTCTGGGCCGCACAGCTTCATCACTGACCCTTGGTTCCATTGGGGTCCTGAGTCTCACAAAGGTGCCCCTGATTGCATGAGGCACCAGAGTGTCAAAATGGTCTCTTTGGTTCCATGAGGTTCCGCAGTGTCCCCATGGTCGCTGTCAGAGGCTGGATGACATCAATGTCCCCAGACCCGTCGGGATGCTCGGAATGCCCGAGTGGGGCCGGGGCTGGGACAGACCTTGGAATGAGGTGGGACAGAACCCCGTCCCCAGCCATGGCCTGGCAGATCTGCCAATCACACAGCAGGGGCAGAGCAAAGCCAGCTGTGACTGCCTGAGCCGTCAATCAATCACACAGCAGGGGCAGCGCCCAGCCAGCTCTGATTGGCTGAGCCGTCAATCAATCACACAGCAGGGGCAGCGCCCAGCCAGCTCTGATTGGTTGAGCCATCAATCAATCACACAGCAGGGTCACCGCCCAGCCAGCTCTGATTGGCTGAGCCGTCAATCAAGCACACAGCAGGGGCAGCGCCCACCCAGCTCTGATTGGCTGAGCCGTCAATCAATCCCACACAAAGGCAATGAAACACAGCAGTGCGTGGTAAGAAAGCAGATGTCCCTGAAAAGAGGAGAGCTTAGAAAACGCTAGGGATTTTAAAAATCGGGCATGACGTCAAGCCCTGGTCTGAATCCTGAAATCTCCTGGGTCTGTGTCTCAGCCACACTGGAAGCCTAGCAGCTGGTAGCTCTCTGCATATCTATCTGGAGATCTTCTGTCTTTCTGTCTCTTTTTTCTCTTTTAACCTTCTTATCCTCTTTTACTGGAATGTTTTTGGGTAGTTTAACATTTTTATGCCTAAAGGTTTCCATCTTACATGGGCCGAGTTAATGATGTTCCTGCTACGCTAAGTGATGCACGTTGAATTGGATGTTGTATGAAATCATTTGCCAAAGGAGCTCGGTTTTCTGTATTTTTCCAGTACACTTTTGTGTCGTTTTGACCTCTTGAGAATATCTGGCTGGGGTTTCTACTCTGCACCAAACTCGAGTAAAGGAGCCTTTGCTCACCCTCAGCATTTCAGTGTTCTGGGGTGTTACAGGCGCGCAGGCTCAGCACGGCCTCTTGTTTCCATGAGGCCCCGCTGTGTCACACTGGCCCTTGGTTCCATGAGCATCTGGAGTGTCACACAGCTTGATGACATTTGTCCTTGCTGCCTCTCCCATCCCAGTGCTCCAGGAACAGCCCCGAGCCACCTGTGAGGGACAGGCCCTGCTGGCCCAGGCCTGGGCTCAGGCCTTGGCCTTTCTGCTTCCTCCAACCAGCCCAGGCCTTGCTCAGCATTGCAGTTCCCTGCTCACAGCCTCGGGCTCCTGCAATCCTGGCCTCAAGGATCTGCTCTCACCACTCCCTGGGGAGCCTTTGGCAGTCCCTGCCCTCAGTGGGGCCAGTGATGCTCCAAGGGACTTGGAGTTTTGCTTCTGACTCCTTGAGCAGCTTCTTCAACCTTCTCTCAGTGCCTGGGGCTCCTGGACTCAGCCCCAAATCCACCGTTGGGGATCATTAAAATACAGAAAACCCTCAGGAGCTCTTTGTCTTCTTTCCAATGTCTTCCAGTCTCCAGGCCTTGTGCAGCTGCTTGGAGTCACTTTGGAGTTCTCTTAAGGAGGAAGATTTCAAGGTACAGCTCATGATTTTCAGTTTTATAAAAGGGAGTAATTTTTCTTTTTCAGTTCAAAGAAGAAGCAACTTAGGCATTCCCCAGGTGATCTTGATGCTGAATGTCTCCTTAGGAGGTGTGGGCCCACTGAAGAATGAGCCCCTTGCCAGGCTGACCCTGTTTGGACAAGCTGCTCCCCAAGCCCAGCCTGGGGACATGTCTGACATGGCCCAGCTGGGACTGACATGCCTGGCCCTGCACCAGAAGCCCTTCCCCCTGAACTCTGCAGCTGGCTGTCCCTGCCCACTGCACCATGTCCCACGTGCTCTCCTCAGGGCTCTGCCTGCATCCAGGCCCAGGACAAGTATTCCTGTTTGTGAGGAAAGAAGGGAAAAGCCTGAGCAGGTTTTCCTAAACGACAAACCCCCACTGTAGAAGCACATGCTGAGTACAGGCTGCCTGGAACCTGGAATGATGACACCTTTCTACTAGGGACAGTGGGACCAGAAATGATGTCTGGATGCAGAATTCTCGGAGTCTTGCAGCTGAATTCTCTGTCCTTGTCCTTTCCCTGCATCTCTGTTGCAGATGGAAGCTGCTGGTGCCTTTCTCAGCTGTGACCTGTCTTTTGAATGCAGACAGATGTTCCCAGGTGTGTTAAGCAGGTGCTGCTCAATGTTTATGCAAAGCTTTGGTGTGCTCATGGAACCAAGGGGACCCTTGTGACACAGCGGGGGCTGATGGAACCAAGGAGACAGTTGTGACAGTTGAGAGCCTCACAGAAACAAGGCTCCATTGTGACACTGAAGGCAATTACGGAATCCACATCACTGTGACACAGCCAGGCCACATGGAACCAATGGTCCCTGATGACAATGCAGGTCCAAGGAGACCATGGTGACACTATGGGACCGCATGGATCCAAGGGGCCACTGTGACACTGAAGAACTTCATGGAAGCCAGGGTGCAGTGTGACACAGCGGTGCCTGATTGGAACAAAGGAACCACTGTTGACAGCCCAGAAACTCCTGGAACCAAGGGGCTGGGGTGACACAGCAGGGCCACATGGAACCAAGGAGACCTGTGACATTTAGGAACCTCATGGAACCAAGAGTCCACTATGACACTGCAGAAACAAGGAGACCATTGGGACGTTGTGGAAGCTCACAGAACCAAGCAGCCCTCGAGACACTCCAGGGCCTCGTTGAAGCAGGGAGACCACTGTGACAGTCCAGAACCTCATGGAGCTAAGGCTCTCTTGTGACACAGCAGGCTCCCATGCAACCAATTGTCCATTGTGACAATGCAGATCCCAGGAGACCATGGTTACACTACGGAAGCTCATGGAACCAAGGGTCCATTGTGACAAAGCAAGGCCTTGTGGAACCAAGGAGAGCATTGTGACGTAATGGAACCTCGTGGAACCAAGGGTCCGTTGTTAGAGTCCAGAACCAAGGACACCATTGTGACAGTCCAGAACCTCATGGGACCAAGATTCCCTTGTTACACAGTGGCACTTGATGGAACCAAGGAGCCACTGTAGCACAGCAAAGCTGCATGAAACCTATGGTCCGTAGCGATACTGCGGATCCAGGGAAACCATGGCGATACCACGGAACCTCATGGAACCAAGGGTCCAGTGTGACCCAGCAGAACCTCTTGGAATCAAGGCACCCATGTTACACTATGGAACCTCATGGAGCCAAGGGTCCGGTGTGCCGTTGCGGGGCCTCACTGGAGCAAAGGACATGGTTGATGGGACAGAAGCTCATGGAAACGATGGGATATTGGGACATTGCAGAGCCTCATGGAACCAAGGAGACCACTGTGACACTGAGGAAGAATTATGGAAGCAAGCAGCCACTGTAGAACCAAGGAGAGCACTGTTGACAGTACAAAACCTCCTGGAACTGAGAGGCCATTGTTCTACAGCGAGGCCTCGGGGAACCAAGGGGCCATGGTGACACTGTGGGGCCTCATGAACCAAGTAGTCGTTGTGACACAGCGGGGCTGCTTGTAACCAATTGTCCATCGTGATACTGCAGATGCAAGAGACCGTGCTGACACTATGGCAGTTCATGGAACCGAGAGGCTGTTGTGACACACCAAGGCCTCGTGGCACCAAGGAGAGAGCATTGTGGCAGTGCAGAACTAAGGAGGCCATTTTGACAGTACAGACCCAAATGGAACCAAGGGTCCACTGTTATCCAGCAGGGCCTCGTGGAACCAAGGGGCCCTCGTGAAAGTGTGCAAGGGGCATAATGGAGTCAGGGACACCACTGATACTGAAATCTGCTGGATAGCAACTTTTGAACACAGTTTTGAGGATTTGAGAGCAGGTATTCTTTATTACACCATGGTGGTCACTTGGGCAATCCTTCATCTACTCGAGTGCACTGGCCACCAGGCAATCGGAGCTTTTATCACTCACACTGATGATGTATTCATTAGTTAACCCCACCTGGAATTTATTTGCCATAATTGCACCCCTTCTCACAAGTCCTTCTATGGTTCTTTGGAGTGTGTCTTCAACATGCACTGTCCTTTTTAGGTGACTGCTCTTTGATCCCCGCTTTTGAGGAAGGGCAATATTATTGTTGTGTATAACTTCTGCTTTTGTCAGCCTTGCAGAGCTGAGCTGACATTCTCCTTGCGTTTTGTGCACGCTCCGTTTGCCTCGGCTACATCCTTTGTGCGTTTCTCCAAGACTGTGCTCTTCTGTTCTCTGCCCTTGGTAAGTGTAAATGTTGTTCTGTTCTCCTGTCCTTGTCACAGTGCTCGCCCCACGAGGCGTGTCTGCAAGCCCCTCCAACCCATGGACTTGGGATGGGCAAGTGTTCCTGAGGGAACAGGGATGGGACAGCTGGGCTGGACTGGCCCAAGGGATGTTCCATTCCATGTCACACCACGATCAGCAATCAACTGGGAGAAGCAGGGGCATGGGGGATGGGGGGGGGGGGGGGGTGGGGGTGTGTCACCATCTGCCAACACAGGCCGAGGATTGTTCGATCTCAGAGGTGCAAACAGGTAAATAGCGGGGGACAAATCAGTTTATTCAACAACAGCAATGCATTTTTATTGAATGCCAAACAATTCAGTTGCGCTAGAGGGGAGAGATATAGGAAACGGAGTATAGAGAGAGAAAAGGAGGGGAAGGGGGAAGTAGCTACCAACAGACGAGACCAAGGTCATGGTGGGCCAGCCAATGGAAGGGTGGTCATCCGTGGGGAGTACTCAGGGTCTTCTCCAGAGGATCGCTCTTTTGTAGTCCTTTTCCAAAGCGAGTGGCTTGTGGCCAAGAGGCGGGGAGATTTATGGAGCATTGTGTGGTGCTCCAAGAGACAGGTGCGGTCGTGCAGTACATGCAGGCTTCAGCTGGTACCATGACAGCACAGTCCAGTGAGCACAACACACCTGCAAAGAGTCCCTTGGCAAGCACCCACCTCAAGCAGGCCAGAAAACCATTGTCCAGAGTCAACCTGGGCGGGGGTCCTTGAGGTCTTCTTGAGAGGGTCATGAGGCAAAAATGAGGGAAACTTCACACCGACCCTTAGAGTGGTAGATGAGAGGCAGCCCTCAGGAAACGGTGGCCACCCAGAGCTGTTACTCCTAGCAGATTTTGGCTGGGAGCAAGCCTTGTATGTAGTGCTTTTTCAGGGGGAATATCAGTTTCAGCCGTGGGAACCTGCAAAAGGGGCTGGTACTTTTCCATAGGAAGGAAAGCACAGAGCCTTAGTGCTCCAGGAGCTGATGAGAGGCAGTCCTCAACATTCCAGGATCAGCCAGTCTTGCCAGGTGGCCCCCGGGGAGGCCCAGCCAGCCAGACCTGTTCCATGTTGCCTTGGTTCCATGGGGCCTCACAGTGTCACAATGTTCTCCTTGATTCCAGGAGTCCCTGTAGTGTCCCGATATTCTCCTTGTCACAATATTCTCCCTGCTTCTGTAGTGTAAACAATGGCCCCTTGCTTCCCTAAGGTCCTGCAGAGTCACCACGGCCCCTGGGCTCCATGTGGCCCTGCTGTGTAACAAAGGCTCCTTGGTTCTCTGGGCCGCACAGCTTCATCACTGACCCTTGGTTCCATTGGGGTCCTGAGTCTCACAAAGGTGCCCCTGATTGCATGAGGCACCAGAGTGTCAAAATGGTCTCTTTGGTTCCATGAGGTTCCGCAGTGTCCCCATGGTCGCTGTCAGAGGCTGGATGACATCAATGTCCCCAGACCCGTCGGGATGCTCGGAATGCCCGAGTGGGGCCGGGGCTGGGACAGACCTTGGAATGAGGTGGGACAGAACCCCGTCCCCAGCCATGGCCTGGCAGATCTGCCAATCACACAGCAGGGGCAGAGCAAACCCAGCTGTGACTGCCTGAGCCGTCAATCAATCACACAGCAGGGGCAGCGCCCAGCCAGCTCTGATTGGCTGAGCCGTCAATCAATCACACAGCAGGGGCAGCGCCCAGCCAGCTCTGATTGGTTGAGCCGTCAATCAATCACACAGCAGGGTCACCGCCCAGCCAGCTCTGATTGGCTGAGCCGTCAATCAAGCACACAGCAGGGGCAGCGCCCACCCAGCTCTGATTGGCTGAGCCGTCAATCAATCCCACACAAAGGCAATGAAACACAGCAGTGCGTGGTAAGAAAGCAGATGTCCCTGAAAAGAGGAGAGCTTAGAAAACGCTAGGGATTTTAAAAATCGGGCATGACGTCAAGCCCTGGTCTGAATCCTGAAATCTCCTGGGTCTGTGTCTCAGCCACACTGGAAGCCTAGCAGCTGGTAGCTCTCTGCATATCTATCTGGAGATCTTCTGTCTTTCTGTCTCTTTTTTCTCTTTTAACCTTCTTATCCTCTTTTACTGGAATGTTTTTGGGTAGTTTAACATTTTTATGCCTAAAGGTTTCCATCTTACATGGGCCGAGTTAATGATGTTCCTGCTACGCTAAGTGATGCACGTTGAATTGGATGTTGTATGAAATCATTTGCCAAAGGAGCTCGGTTTTCTGTATTTTTCCAGTACACTTTTGTGTCGTTTTGACCTCTTGAGAATATCTGGCTGGGGTTTCTACTCTGCACCAAACTCGAGTAAAGGAGCCTTTGCTCACCCTCAGCATTTCAGTGTTCTGGGGTGTTACAGGCGCGCAGGCTCAGCACGGCCTCTTGTTTCCATGAGGCCCCGCTGTGTCACACTGGCCCTTGGTTCCATGAGCATCTGGAGTGTCACACAGCTTGATGACATTTGTCCTTGCTGCCTCTCCCATCCCAGTGCTCCAGGAACAGCCCCGAGCCACCTGTGAGGGACAGGCCCTGCTGGCCCAGGCCTGGGCTCAGGCCTTGGCCTTTCTGCTTCCTCCAACCAGCCCAGGCCTTGCTCAGCATTGCAGTTCCCTGCTCACAGCCTCGGGCTCCTGCAATCCTGGCCTCAAGGATCTGCTCTCACCACTCCCTGGGGAGCCTTTGGCAGTCCCTGCCCTCAGTGGGGCCAGTGATGCTCCAAGGGACTTGGAGTTTTGCTTCTGACTCCTTGAGCAGCTTCTTCAACCTTCTCTCAGTGCCTGGGGCTCCTGGACTCAGCCCCAAATCCACCGTTGGGGATCATTAAAATACAGAAAACCCTCAGGAGCTCTTTGTCTTCTTTCCAATGTCTTCCAGTCTCCAGGCCTTGTGCAGCTGCTTGGAGTCACTTTGGAGTTCTCTTAAGGAGGAAGATTTCAAGGTACAGCTCATGATTTTCAGTTTTATAAAAGGGAGTAATTTTTCTTTTTCAGTTCAAAGAAGAAGCAACTTAGGCATTCCCCAGGTGATCTTGATGCTGAATGTCTCCTTAGGAGGTGTGGGCCCACTGAAGAATGAGCCCCTTGCCAGGCTGACCCTGTTTGGACAAGCTGCTCCCCAAGCCCAGCCTGGGGACATGTCTGACATGGCCCAGCTGGGACTGACATGCCTGGCCCTGCACCAGAAGCCCTTCCCCCTGAACTCTGCAGCTGGCTGTCCCTGCCCACTGCACCATGTCGCACGTGCTCTCCTCAGGGCTCTGCCTGCATCCAGGCCCAGGACAAGTATTCCTGTTTGTGAGGAAAGAAGGGAAAAGCCTGAGCAGGTTTTCCTAAACGACAAACCCCCACTGTAGAAGCACATGCTGAGTACAGGCTGCCTGGAACCTGGAATGATGACACCTTTCTACTAGGGACAGTGGGACCAGAAATGATGTCTGGATGCAGAATTCTCGGAGTCTTGCAGCTGAATTCTCTGTCCTTGTCCTTTCCCTGCATCTCTGTTGCAGATGGAAGCTGCTGGTGCCTTTCTCAGCTGTGACCTGTCTTTTGAATGCAGACAGATGTTCCCAGGTGTGTTAAGCAGGTGCTGCTCAATGTTTATGCAAAGCTTTGGTGTGCTCATGGAACCAAGGGGACCCTTGTGACACAGCGGGGGCTGATGGAACCAAGGAGACAGTTGTGACAGTTGAGAGCCTCACAGAAACAAGGCTCCATTGTGACACTGAAGGCAATTACGGAATCCACATCACTGTGACACAGCCAGGCCACATGGAACCAATGGTCCCTGATGACAATGCAGGTCCAAGGAGACCATGGTGACACTATGGGACCGCATGGATCCAAGGGGCCACTGTGACACTGAAGAACTTCATGGAAGCCAGGGTGCAGTGTGACACAGCGGTGCCTGATTGGAACAAAGGAACCACTGTTGACAGCCCAGAAACTCCTGGAACCAAGGGGCTGGGGTGACACAGCAGGGCCACATGGAACCAAGGAGACCTGTGACATTTAGGAACCTCATGGAACCAAGAGTCCACTATGACACTGCAGAAACAAGGAGACCATTGGGACGTTGTGGAAGCTCACAGAACCAAGCAGCCCTCGAGACACTCCAGGGCCTCGTTGAAGCAGGGAGACCACTGTGACAGTCCAGAACCTCATGGAGCTAAGGCTCTCTTGTGACACAGCAGGCTCCCATGCAACCAATTGTCCATTGTGACAATGCAGATCCCAGGAGACCATGGTTACACTACGGAAGCTCATGGAACCAAGGGTCCATTGTGACAAAGCAAGGCCTTGTGGAACCAAGGAGAGCATTGTGACGTAATGGAACCTCGTGGAACCAAGGGTCCGTTGTTAGAGTCCAGAACCAAGGACACCATTGTGACAGTCCAGAACCTCATGGGACCAAGATTCCCTTGTTACACAGTGGCACTTGATGGAACCAAGGAGCCACTGTAGCACAGCAAAGCTGCATGAAACCTATGGTCCGTAGCGATACTGCGGATCCAGGGAAACCATGGCGATACCACGGAACCTCATGGAACCAAGGGTCCAGTGTGACCCAGCAGAACCTCTTGGAATCAAGGCACCCATGTTACACTATGGAACCTCATGGAGCCAAGGGTCCGGTGTGCCGTTGCGGGGCCTCACTGGAGCAAAGGACATGGTTGATGGGACAGAAGCTCATGGAAACGATGGGATATTGGGACATTGCAGAGCCTCATGGAACCAAGGAGACCACTGTGACACTGAGGAAGAATTATGGAAGCAAGCAGCCACTGTAGAACCAAGGAGAGCACTGTTGACAGTACAAAACCTCCTGGAACTGAGAGGCCATTGTTCTACAGCGAGGCCTCGGGGAACCAAGGGGCCATGGTGACACTGTGGGGCCTCATGAACCAAGTAGTCGTTGTGACACAGCGGGGCTGCTTGTAACCAATTGTCCATCGTGATACTGCAGATGCAAGAGACCGTGCTGACACTATGGCAGTTCATGGAACCGAGAGGCTGTTGTGACACACCAAGGCCTCGTGGCACCAAGGAGAGAGCATTGTGGCAGTGCAGAACTAAGGAGGCCATTTTGACAGTACAGACCCAAATGGAACCAAGGGTCCACTGTTATCCAGCAGGGCCTCGTGGAACCAAGGGGCCCTCGTGAAAGTGTGCAAGGGGCATAATGGAGTCAGGGACACCACTGATACTGAAATCTGCTGGATAGCAACTTTTGAACACAGTTTTGAGGATTTGAGAGCAGGTATTCTTTATTACACCATGGTGGTCACTTGGGCAATCCTTCATCTACTCGAGTGCACTGGCCACCAGGCAATCGGAGCTTTTATCACTCACACTGATGATGTATTCATTAGTTAACCCCACCTGGAATTTATTTGCCATAATTGCACCCCTTCTCACAAGTCCTTCTATGGTTCTTTGGAGTGTGTCTTCAACATGCACTGTCCTTTTTAGGTGACTGCTCTTTGATCCCCGCTTTTGAGGAAGGGCAATATTATTGTTGTGTATAACTTCTGCTTTTGTCAGCCTTGCAGAGCTGAGCTGACATTCTCCTTGCGTTTTGTGCACGCTCCGTTTGCCTCGGCTACATCCTTTGTGCGTTTCTCCAAGACTGTGCTCTTCTGTTCTCTGCCCTTGGTAAGTGTAAATGTTGTTCTGTTCTCCTGTCCTTGTCACAGTGCTCGCCCCACGAGGCGTGTCTGCAAGCCCCTCCAACCCATGGACTTGGGATGGGCAAGTGTTCCTGAGGGAACAGGGATGGGACAGCTGGGCTGGACTGGCCCAAGGGATGTTCCATTCCATGTCACACCACGATCAGCAATCAACTGGGAGAAGCAGGGGCATGGGGGATGGGGGGGGGGTGGGGGTGGGGGTGTGTCACCATCTGCCAACACAGGCCGAGGATTGTTCGATCTCAGAGGTGCAAACAGGTAAATAGCGGGGGACAAATCAGTTTATTCAACAACAGCAATGCATTTTTATTGAATGCCAAACAATTCAGTTGCGCTAGAGGGGAGAGATATAGGAAACGGAGTATAGAGAGAGAAAAGGAGGGGAAGGGGGAAGTAGCTACCAACAGACGAGACCAAGGTCATGGTGGGCCAGCCAATGGAAGGGTGGTCATCCGTGGGGAGTACTCAGGGTCTTCTCCAGAGGATCGCTCTTTTGTAGTCCTTTTCCAAAGCGAGTGGCTTGTGGCCAAGAGGCGGGGAGATTTATGGAGCATTGTGTGGCGCTCCAAGAGACAGGTGCGGTCGTGCAGTACATGCAGGCTTCAGCTGGTACCATGACAGCACAGTCCAGTGAGCACAACACACCTGCAAAGAGTCCCTTGGCAAGCACCCACCTCAAGCAGGCCAGAAAACCATTGTCCAGAGTCAACCTGGGCGGGGGTCCTTGAGGTCTTCTTGAGAGGGTCATGAGGCAAAAATGAGGGAAACTTCACACCGACCCTTAGAGTGGTAGATGAGAGGCAGCCCTCAGGAAACGGTGGCCACCCAGAGCTGTTACTCCTAGCAGATTTTGGCTGGGAGCAAGCCTTGTATGTAGTGCTTTTTCAGGGGGAATATCAGTTTCAGCCGTGGGAACCTGCAAAAGGGGCTGGTACTTTTCCATAGGAAGGAAAGCACAGAGCCTTAGTGCTCCAGGAGCTGATGAGAGGCAGTCCTCAACATTCCAGGATCAGCCAGTCTTGCCAGGTGGCCCCCGGGGAGGCCCAGCCAGCCAGACCTGTTCCATGTTGCCTTGGTTCCATGGGGCCTCACAGTGTCACAATGTTCTCCTTGATTCCAGGAGTCCCTGTAGTGTCCCGATATTCTCCTTGTCACAATATTCTCCCTGCTTCTGTAGTGTAAACAATGGCCCCTTGCTTCCCTAAGGTCCTGCAGAGTCACCACGGCCCCTGGGCTCCATGTGGCCCTGCTGTGTAACAAAGGCTCCTTGGTTCTCTGGGCCGCACAGCTTCATCACTGACCCTTGGTTCCATTGGGGTCCTGAGTCTCACAAAGGTGCCCCTGATTGCATGAGGCACCAGAGTGTCAAAATGGTCTCTTTGGTTCCATGAGGTTCCGCAGTGTCCCCATGGTCGCTGTCAGAGGCTGGATGACATCAATGTCCCCAGACCCGTCGGGATGCTCGGAATGCCCGAGTGGGGCCGGGGCTGGGACAGACCTTGGAATGAGGTGGGACAGAACCCCGTCCCCAGCCATGGCCTGGCAGATCTGCCAATCACACAGCAGGGGCAGAGCAAACCCAGCTGTGACTGCCTGAGCCGTCAATCAATCACACAGCAGGGGCAGCGCCCAGCCAGCTCTGATTGGCTGAGCCGTCAATCAATCACACAGCAGGGGCAGCGCCCAGCCAGCTCTGATTGGTTGAGCCGTCAATCAATCACACAGCAGGGTCACCGCCCAGCCAGCTCTGATTGGCTGAGCCGTCAATCAAGCACACAGCAGGGGCAGCGCCCACCCAGCTCTGATTGGCTGAGCCGTCAATCAATCCCACACAAAGGCAATGAAACACAGCAGTGCGTGGTAAGAAAGCAGATGTCCCTGAAAAGAGGAGAGCTTAGAAAACGCTAGGGATTTAAAAAATCGGGCATGACGTCAAGCCCTGGTCTGAATCCTGAAATCTCCTGGGTCTGTGTCTCAGCCACACTGGAAGCCTAGCAGCTGGTAGCTCTCTGCATATCTATCTGGAGATCTTCTGTCTTTCTGTCTCTTTTTTCTCTTTTAACCTTCTTATCCTCTTTTACTGGAATGTTTTTGGGTAGTTTAACATTTTTATGCCTAAAGGTTTCCATCTTACATGGGCCGAGTTAATGATGTTCCTGCTACGCTAAGTGATGCACGTTGAATTGGATGTTGTATGAAATCATTTGCCAAAGGAGCTCGGTTTTCTGTATTTTTCCAGTACACTTTTGTGTCGTTTTGACCTCTTGAGAATATCTGGCTGGGGTTTCTACTCTGCACCAAACTCGAGTAAAGGAGCCTTTGCTCACCCTCAGCATTTCAGTGTTCTGGGGTGTTACAGGCGCGCAGGCTCAGCACGGCCTCTTGTTTCCATGAGGCCCCGCTGTGTCACACTGGCCCTTGGTTCCATGAGCATCTGGAGTGTCACACAGCTTGATGACATTTGTCCTTGCTGCCTCTCCCATCCCAGTGCTCCAGGAACAGCCCCGAGCCACCTGTGAGGGACAGGCCCTGCTGACCCAGGCCTGGGCTCAGGCCTTGGCCTTTCTGCTTCCTCCAACCAGCCCAGGCCTTGCTCAGCATTGCAGTTCCCTGCTCACAGCCTCGGGCTCCTGCAATCCTGGCCTCAAGGATCTGCTCTCACCACTCCCTGGGGAGCCTTTGGCAGTCCCTGCCCTCAGTGGGGCCAGTGATGCTCCAAGGGACTTGGAGTTTTGCTTCTGACTCCTTGAGCAGCTTCTTCAACCTTCTCTCAGTGCCTGGGGCTCCTGGACTCAGCCCCAAATCCACCGTTGGGGATCATTAAAATACAGAAAACCCTCAGGAGCTCTTTGTCTTCTTTCCAATGTCTTCCAGTCTCCAGGCCTTGTGCAGCTGCTTGGAGTCACTTTGGAGTTCTCTTAAGGAGGAAGATTTCAAGGTACAGCTCATGATTTTCAGTTTTATAAAAGGGAGTAATTTTTCTTTTTCAGTTCAAAGAAGAAGCAACTTAGGCATTCCCCAGGTGATCTTGATGCTGAATGTCTCCTTAGGAGGTGTGGGCCCACTGAAGAATGAGCCCCTTGCCAGGCTGACCCTGTTTGGACAAGCTGCTCCCCAAGCCCAGCCTGGGGACATGTCTGACATGGCCCAGCTGGGACTGACATGCCTGGCCCTGCACCAGAAGCCCTTCCCCCTGAACTCTGCAGCTGGCTGTCCCTGCCCACTGCACCATGTCCCACGTGCTCTCCTCAGGGCTCTGCCTGCATCCAGGCCCAGGACAAGTATTCCTGTTTGTGAGGAAAGAAGGGAAAAGCCTGAGCAGG
The DNA here is from genome assembly GCF_052056855.1 of Sturnus vulgaris. Taxonomy (NCBI): domain Eukaryota; kingdom Metazoa; phylum Chordata; class Aves; order Passeriformes; family Sturnidae; genus Sturnus; species Sturnus vulgaris. The sequence continues at coordinate 136,993 of NW_028276313.1, forward strand.
TTTTCCTAAACGACAAACCCCCACTGTAGAAGCACATGCTGAGTACAGGCTGCCTGGAACCTGGAATGATGACACCTTTCTACTAGGGACAGTGGGACCAGAAATGATGTCTGGATGCAGAATTCTCGGAGTCTTGCAGCTGAATTCTCTGTCCTTGTCCTTTCCCTGCATCTCTGTTGCAGATGGAAGCTGCTGGTGCCTTTCTCAGCTGTGACCTGTCTTTTGAATGCAGACAGATGTTCCCAGGTGTGTTAAGCAGGTGCTGCTCAATGTTTATGCAAAGCTTTGGTGTGCTCATGGAACCAAGGGGACCCTTGTGACACAGCGGGGGCTGATGGAACCAAGGAGACAGTTGTGACAGTTCAGAGCCTCACAGAAACAAGGCTCCATTGTGACACTGAAGGCAATTACGGAATCCACATCACTGTGACACAGCCAGGCCACATGGAACCAATGGTCCCTGATGACAATGCAGGTCCAAGGAGACCATGGTGACACTATGGGACCGCATGGATCCAAGGGGCCACTGTGACACTGAAGAACTTCATGGAAGCCAGGGTGCAGTGTGACACAGCGGTGCCTGATTGGAACAAAGGAACCACTGTTGACAGCCCAGAAACTCCTGGAACCAAGGGGCTGTGGTGACACAGCAGGGCCACATGGAACCAAGGAGACCTGTGACATTTAGGAACCTCATGGAACCAAGAGTCCACTATGACACTGCAGAAACAAGGAGACCATTGGGACGTTGTGGAAGCTCACAGAACCAAGCAGCCCTCGAGACACTCCAGGGCCTCGTTGAAGCAGGGAGACCACTGTGACAGTCCAGAACCTCATGGAGCTAAGGCTCTCTTGTGACACAGCAGGCTCCCATGCAACCAATTGTCCATTGTGACAATGCAGATCCCAGGAGACCATGGTTACACTACGGAAGCTCATGGAACCAAGGGTCCATTGTGACAAAGCAAGGCCTTGTGGAACCAAGGAGAGCATTGTGACGTAATGGAACCTCGTGGAACCAAGGGTCCGTTGTTAGAGTCCAGAACCAAGGACACCATTGTGACAGTCCAGAACCTCATGGGACCAAGATTCCCTTGTTACACAGTGGCACTTGATGGAACCAAGGAGCCACTGTAGCACAGCAAAGCTGCATGAAACCTATGGTCCGTAGCGATACTGCGGATCCAGGGAAACCATGGCGATACCACGGAACCTCATGGAACCAAGGGTCCAGTGTGACCCAGCAGAACCTCTTGGAATCAAGGCACCCATGTGTAGAGAGCCTGGTGCAGGAATAGCTGAAAGAAAAAGGCCATAGTCAGATCAGCTTAGTGAAGCTAGCAAAGTGGGCCTCAGTCTCACGGATACAGTGTCCTTGAGATAGGGAAGGCACGCAGAATTGGGAAAAACATGAATGCCGAAGTGCTTAGCTAAGCCGCACAGCTAGACCAATGATGAGCTCAGATTTTGCACTATGCATGAGCTAATTAAGCACTGTATTTAATCGCCACTCTGCGTATCAATAAACGAGACTTTGCTGATGACCATATGGTGTCCGCGTCTCCCTTCTCCGACAAATGGTGAACCCCGATGTGCCTCCGTCGCTGAAAAAGAAAACGGGGGAGAACGCGCCACGGTCGGTGAAGTAGAGTTGGGGCCTGCTGCAACCGGGTCGGTGTCAAACGACGTAGGGAAGACACCCCCAGGAGCCATAAAGGTGGTCCTGGGCCATACGTGCTGCCGAAGCCGGAGAGTTGCAACAGCGCTGACGACAAAAAATGGACAGGCAAGCAGCATATGATTTATTTTTAGTACATATAGATAAGTTAGGGTTAAAAGAGATTAATCCCAGGAAAGACATACCGGGGTTGTTAGTCTGGGGTTATGCTAAAGGTTTATTCTCTAATCCTCACACCGTGCATGATTTAAATGAGTGGCGTAAGTTAGGGGATGCACTGTGGGAGGCGGTATTAGAGGATGATAAAACAGCAAAAAAGCTGGGGAAGATCTGGCGGGTAGTTCACAACGCGCTGCTAAAGCAGCAAGCAGAGAGAAGGGCGGCTCGGGAGGCAGTAGAGGCATATAAAAGGAATGCTCAGTATGGTGATAATGAGCCCCGAGCACCCAGCACGACCAGAGTAGAAATACCTATCTCTGGGGAGGCGGCAGGAATGACAGACATGGCTAGCTGCGCTTGGCCCTCGGCACCCCCCTTAGAAGAGCTTGAGGAGGATTCCGCCGCGGCGGCGGAGACAATTGCAGAAGGCGGAGTAACCCCGCCTTCCGAGGGCGAAGGGCCCCAGACCGGCGGCAAAAAATCCCCTTGCCGGTCTGAGCCCAGCGTCCCTAAGCCCGCCGTGGAGCCAGCTCCGGTCCCTAGGGCGGAAAGCGACCTGTGGGAGGAGATGGCAAGACGGCGGGGGGAGGCGTGGAGTATACTAGCCAGACACGGCTTGGAGACTGGGGACGAGAGCGCTGTTGACGCAGCGAAAACCTGGGTTTTCCCCGTCACGTATACACAGGGGATAAATCAACAAGGACAAGCCGTCCAAGTGGGAGCATATTCGCCTCCCGACTGGAAGCTGCTAGCCCAGCTAAGACAGACAGTGAGTCAGTTTGGTTTCCGGAGTGAGCCAGCTAAGCAGATGCTAGATTTCTTGTTTGATACATACCTACTGTTGCCAAATGATATGAGAAGTATAGTGAAACTGATTTTCACGCAACATCAGCAGTTGCTATTTAACGCCCACTGGCAAGCTCTTGTTCAGGAGTCAGTTGCAACACAGAGGGGCCCGGGAGATCCGTTAGCTGGAATTACCATAGACGAACTAATGGGATTGGGTCAATACCGCAGAACAGAAGCTCAAATGATTTCGGGACCCGACAAGGTTAGGGAAGCCATGCGTCTAGTAAGGAGTGCCATCGGTCAGGTCAAAGATAGCTCAGGCATACCCATGTATATGGGGATAAAACAGGGAAGAAATGAATCCTTTGGGGACTTTGTAGATAAGGCTGCTGCTGCTATTGAAAAGGCAGGAGTCCCAGAGTATATGAGAGGGGCGATGCTAAAGCAATGTGCGTTGCAGAATAGCAATGAGGCAACAAAAAGGGTATTATCAACTTTAGGAGCCAATTGGACGATAGAAGAGGCATTGGAAAGGATGGCTTTACAGCCGACAGGGGCACAGGTTTTCTTAGTTAATGCACTAAAAGAAATAGGCTTAGGGCTGCAGAAACAAGCCGAGTCCACACAGTCACAGGTGCTAGCCGCTCTTGCTCCGCTCCGTGCTTCTACAGCGGCCCCAGCCACATCGGGTGATCACCGACCTCCCTCGGCGCGCTGCTACAGATGCGGAGGAAAAGGCCACTTCCGACGTGAGTGCCGTGCCCCAGGAGTATGGTGCCAAAACTGCCAGAACAACACGCATAACACGTCAGCTTGTCGCCGCAAGTCGGAAAACTCCCAGCGAAGCGCGCCCGGCAGCCGCGCCCGAACACAAGTAGCCGCCGTGACATCAGTGCCATCTCCTGTCTACAACCAGCCACAACAGGGAGCCTGGGACTCGACCTGGCAGCCGCAGTAAAAACATCTTTGATAACAGCTCGCCCTGTCAAAGTCCCAACTGGAGTTTATGGCCCGATAAATATCGAAGGACAAGCTTATGGAGGACTAATAGTGGGACGCTCGTCGAGCTCCATTGTAGGACTGTTTGTGCTACCAGGTGTCATTGATGCAGACTACACGGGAAAAATACAAATAATGGTTTATACTCCTTTTCCTCCTCTGACAATTGAGGCAGGTCAGCGTATTGCTCAATTTATTCCACTTCCACAGTTGAGCCGGGGTGTTCAACCACAAAGACAAACCCCACGTGGAGACCAAGGATTCGGATCATCAGGTATTGCTATGCTCACAATGGATCTCCATACCAGACCCAAAAAGGAGGTGAAACTAACCTATGCAGGAGAGACAATAGAAATGATGGGACTCCTAGACACTGGGGCAGATACTAGCATTGTCTCACCAGAAAAATGGCCCCACAACTGGCCATCGCTGCAGACCACGGATACCGTGACAGGCGTCGGAGGATTCACCCTTGCCAGAAAAACTTCTCCAGTAAGGGTCACTATAGATGGGCAAGATTTGGTGACTGTGTTGTCCGTAGTTGCGTTACCACCATCGGTACATTGCTTGATTGGAAGGGACATTTTGGCTCAGATGGGGGTCGTTTTATCCAACGAGCACCCTTTGGGGTAATTGCCATTGCTTGGACTTTCCCAATCCCAATCACCTGGACTACCAATGAACCGGTAATGGTTAAGCAATGGCCTCTAAAAAGGGAAAGTCTAATACAAGCACATCAACTCGTAAAGGAACAATTCCAACAAGGACATTTAAAACTCTCAACAAGCCCATGGAACACGCCAATTTTTGTGATCAAAAAGAAGTCAGGAAAATATCGTCTTCTGCACGATTTAAGAGCAGTAAATAATCAAATGGAGGCGATGGGGGCATTACAGCCAGGCCTCCCCAACCCAGCAATGCTCCCACAGCATTGGCCTCTTCTAATCATTGATCTAAAGGACTGCTTCTTCACTATTGCCTTACACCCTCAAGATACTAAAAGATTTGCGTTCACCCTACCAGCAATAAACAGAGAAGAACCTGATAAACGGTATGAATGGACTGTTCTTCCACAAGGAATGAAAAACTCGCCTACCCTGTGCCAACTGTATGTTGATGCCGCATTACAACCATTAAGGATACAGTGGCCCAACACAATTATTTATCATTATATGGATGATATCCTCTTTGCTCAAGAATCAGCATTTACAGACACTCAAATGCAAGAAATTCAAAACGCCCTAGCAAAGGCATCCCTCATAATAGCTCAAGAAAAAATACAGCGATCCACACCATGGAAGTACTTGGGGTGGTCTATCACAGGCCAAATCGTACGGCCACAGAAACTCCAGCTTGCAACAAAGATCACCACTCTAAATGAGGCACAGCGACTGCTAGGAGATCTGCAATGGCTCAAGCCGATTGTTGGGATACCCAACTCCTTGCTAGACTCCCTCAGGCCACTACTTAAAGGGACTGACCCAACCACACCCGTAACCGTGACCCTGCAACAACATGAAGCCCTCAAGGGTATTATACGCTGCATCGATGAGGGGTTTGTCTCTTGCCGAGATATCTCCTCGCCCATCGATCTTACCATCTGGAGTACTGCCAACCACCTACTCGGTGCACTCACGCAGCTACAAAAGAAAACACGGAAGACACGGGTACTAGAAAGAACAGCCTCTCAGCAGCCGTCCTTGTTGTGCGTGTGGGGGGTCATGGTGTGAAGCCTGGGTAGCCCTAAAGTGCGGGGGCTGTGGGGACTGCTCGTGGGTGGAACAGAGAACAGTGTTTAATTTGTGGTGCTGGAGGTGTCAAAGTGACGACCTAAGAAATTCAAATTGGGGTCGGGCCCTAGAAAAAGAAGCAGGAGTGCCATATGCCCAAGTACGAAACCTATACGAGACACCAGAACAGCTCCTGTTAGCTTGGGCCCGGTGGGAACTTACCAACTGGATTAAGAGGCAGCACATCTATGCAAATTCACACATTATCGCTGCAAGATGCAGACATAAAGTCCCACACCTGCCTTGGCCTCAGGTAGGACCAATTAAGCCCGGTACAGACCCAGAGGAAGTATTAAATCAAAGTATAGAAGAGGTGAAACAACTGCAGATAACAGGGAACAATACAGGGCGTAAAAAGAATAGGCCGCCAAAGAAATCAAAATGATGATCATTGCACTGCTTATGCTTGCTAACTTGGCTCGCACAAAATCTTTTCCAATGCAGCATGCACCTCGGGAGAACGTATGGGTAACATTCGCTATGCTATTATGGTGTTAGGTATATTCTTGTGCTTAGCTTTATTGCTACCTTGCTTGATAACTTGCTTACAAAATTTTATTCAAAAGACTGTCAGCAAAGCTTGGCATGCCACTCTTTTAACTCAAAAAGAAAACGGGGGAAGTGTAGAGAGCCTGGTGCAGGAATAGCTGAAAGAAAAAGGCCATAGTCAGATCAGCTTAGTGAAGCTAGCAAAGTGGGCCTCAGTCTCACGGATACAGTGTCCTTGAGATAGGGAAGGCACGCAGAATTGAGAAAAACATGAATGCCGAAGTGCTTAGCTAAGCCGCACAGCTAGACCAATGATGAGCTCAGATTTTGCACTATGCATGAGCTAATTAAGCACTGTATTTAATCGCCACTCTGCGTATCAATAAACGAGACTTTGCTGATGACCATATGGTGTCCGCGTCTCCCTTCTCCGACACCCATGTTACACTATGGAACCTCATGGAGCCAAGGGTCCGGTGTGCCGTTGCGGGGCCTCACTGGAGCAAAGGACATGGTTGATGGGACAGAAGCTCATGGAAACGATGGGATATTGGGACATTGCAGAGCCTCATGGAACCAAGGAGACCACTGTGACACTGAGGAAGAATTATGGAAGCAAGCAGCCACTGTAGAACCAAGGAGAGCACTGTTGACAGTACAAAACCTCCTGGAACTGAGAGGCCATTGTTCTACAGCGAGGCCTCGGGGAACCAAGGGGCCATGGTGACACTGTGGGGCCTCATGAACCAAGTAGTCGTTGTGACACAGCGGGGCTGCTTGTAACCAATTGTCCATCGTGATACTGCAGATGCAAGAGACCGTGCTGACACTATGGCAGTTCATGGAACCGAGAGGCTGTTGTGACACACCAAGGCCTCGTGGCACCAAGGAGAGAGCATTGTGGCAGTGCAGAACTAAGGAGGCCATTTTGACAGTACAGACCCAAATGGAACCAAGGGTCCACTGTTATCCAGCAGGGCCTCGTGGAACCAAGGGGCCCTCGTGAAAGTGTGCAAGGGGCATAATGGAGTCAGGGACACCACTGATACTGAAATCTGCTGGATAGCAACTTTTGAACACAGTTTTGAGGATTTGAGAGCAGGTATTCTTTATTACACCATGGTGGTCACTTGGGCAATCCTTCATCTACTCGAGTGCACTGGCCACCAGGCAATCGGAGCTTTTATCACTCACACTGATGATGTATTCATTAGTTAACCCCACCTGGAATTTATTTGCCATAATTGCACCCCTTCTCACAAGTCCTTCTATGGTTCTTTGGAGTGTGTCTTCAACATGCACTGTCCTTTTTAGGTGACTGCTCTTTGATCCCCGCTTTTGAGGAAGGGCAATATTATTGTTGTGTATAACTTCTGCTTTTGTCAGCCTTGCAGAGCTGAGCTGACATTCTCCTTGCGTTTTGTGCACGCTCCGTTTGCCTCGGCTACATCCTTTGTGCGTTTCTCCAAGACTGTGCTCTTCTGTTCTCTGCCCTTGGTAAGTGTAAATGTTGTTCTGTTCTCCTGTCCTTGTCACAGTGCTCGCCCCACGAGGCGTGTCTGCAAGCCCCTCCAACCCATGGACTTGGGATGGGCAAGTGTTCCTGAGGGAACAGGGATGGGACAGCTGGGCTGGACTGGCCCAAGGGATGTTCCATTCCATGTCACACCACGATCAGCAATCAACTGGGAGAAGCAGGGGCATGGGGGATGGGGGGGGGGTGGGGGGGTGGGGGTGTGTCACCATCTGCCAACACAGGCCGAGGATTGTTCGATCTCAGAGGTGCAAACAGGTAAATAGCGGGGGACAAATCAGTTTATTCAACAACAGCAATGCATTTTTATTGAATGCCAAACAATTCAGTTGCGCTAGAGGGGAGAGATATAGGAAACGGAGTATAGAGAGAGAAAAGGAGGGGAAGGGGGAAGTAGCTACCAACAGACGAGACCAAGGTCATGGTGGGCCAGCCAATGGAAGGGTGGTCATCCGTGGGGAGTACTCAGGGTCTTCTCCAGAGGATCGCTCTTTTGTAGTCCTTTTCCAAAGCGAGTGGCTTGTGGCCAAGAGGCGGGGAGATTTATGGAGCATTGTGTGGCGCTCCAAGAGACAGGTGCGGTCGTGCAGTACATGCAGGCTTCAGCTGGTACCATGACAGCACAGTCCAGTGAGCACAACACACCTGCAAAGAGTCCCTTGGCAAGCACCCACCTCAAGCAGGCCAGAAAACCATTGTCCAGAGTCAACCTGGGCGGGGGTCCTTGAGGTCTTCTTGAGAGGGTCATGAGGCAAAAATGAGGGAAACTTCACACCGACCCTTAGAGTGGTAGATGAGAGGCAGCCCTCAGGAAACGGTGGCCACCCAGAGCTGTTACTCCTAGCAGATTTTGGCTGGGAGCAAGCCTTGTATGTAGTGCTTTTTCAGGGGGAATATCAGTTTCAGCCGTGGGAACCTGCAAAAGGGGCTGGTACTTTTCCATAGGAAGGAAAGCACAGAGCCTTAGTGCTCCAGGAGCTGATGAGAGGCAGTCCTCAACATTCCAGGATCAGCCAGTCTTGCCAGGTGGCCCCCGGGGAGGCCCAGCCAGCCAGACCTGTTCCATGTTGCCTTGGTTCCATGGGGCCTCACAGTGTCACAATGTTCTCCTTGATTCCAGGAGTCCCTGTAGTGTCCCGATATTCTCCTTGTCACAATATTCTCCCTGCTTCTGTAGTGTAAACAATGGCCCCTTGCTTCCCTAAGGTCCTGCAGAGTCACCACGGCCCCTGGGCTCCATGTGGCCCTGCTGTGTAACAAAGGCTCCTTGGTTCTCTGGGCCGCACAGCTTCATCACTGACCCTTGGTTCCATTGGGGTCCTGAGTCTCACAAAGGTGCCCCTGATTGCATGAGGCACCAGAGTGTCAAAATGGTCTCTTTGGTTCCATGAGGTTCCGCAGTGTCCCCATGGTCGCTGTCAGAGGCTGGATGACATCAATGTCCCCAGACCCGTCGGGATGCTCGGAATGCCCGAGTGGGGCCGGGGCTGGGACAGACCTTGGAATGAGGTGGGACAGAACCCCGTCCCCAGCCATGGCCTGGCAGATCTGCCAATCACACAGCAGGGGCAGAGCAAACCCAGCTGTGACTGCCTGAGCCGTCAATCAATCACACAGCAGGGGCAGCGCCCAGCCAGCTCTGATTGGCTGAGCCGTCAATCAATCACACAGCAGGGGCAGCGCCCAGCCAGCTCTGATTGGTTGAGCCGTCAATCAATCACACAGCAGGGTCACCGCCCAGCCAGCTCTGATTGGCTGAGCCGTCAATCAAGCACACAGCAGGGGCAGCGCCCACCCAGCTCTGATTGGCTGAGCCGTCAATCAATCCCACACAAAGGCAATGAAACACAGCAGTGCGTGGTAAGAAAGCAGATGTCCCTGAAAAGAGGAGAGCTTAGAAAACGCTAGGGATTTAAAAAATCGGGCATGACGTCAAGCCCTGGTCTGAATCCTGAAATCTCCTGGGTCTGTGTCTCAGCCACACTGGAAGCCTAGCAGCTGGTAGCTCTCTGCATATCTATCTGGAGATCTTCTGTCTTTCTGTCTCTTTTTTCTCTTTTAACCTTCTTATCCTCTTTTACTGGAATGTTTTTGGGTAGTTTAACATTTTTATGCCTAAAGGTTTCCATCTTACATGGGCCGAGTTAATGATGTTCCTGCTACGCTAAGTGATGCACGTTGAATTGGATGTTGTATGAAATCATTTGCCAAAGGAGCTCGGTTTTCTGTATTTTTCCAGTACACTTTTGTGTCGTTTTGACCTCTTGAGAATATCTGGCTGGGGTTTCTACTCTGCACCAAACTCGAGTAAAGGAGCCTTTGCTCACCCTCAGCATTTCAGTGTTCTGGGGTGTTACAGGCGCGCAGGCTCAGCACGGCCTCTTGTTTCCATGAGGCCCCGCTGTGTCACACTGGCCCTTGGTTCCATGAGCATCTGGAGTGTCACACAGCTTGATGACATTTGTCCTTGCTGCCTCTCCCATCCCAGTGCTCCAGGAACAGCCCCGAGCCACCTGTGAGGGACAGGCCCTGCTGGCCCAGGCCTGGGCTCAGGCCTTGGCCTTTCTGCTTCCTCCAACCAGCCCAGGCCTTGCTCAGCATTGCAGTTCCCTGCTCACAGCCTCGGGCTCCTGCAATCCTGGCCTCAAGGATCTGCTCTCACCACTCCCTGGGGAGCCTTTGGCAGTCCCTGCCCTCAGTGGGGCCAGTGATGCTCCAAGGGACTTGGAGTTTTGCTTCTGACTCCTTGAGCAGCTTCTTCAACCTTCTCTCAGTGCCTGGGGCTCCTGGACTCAGCCCCAAATCCACCGTTGGGGATCATTAAAATACAGAAAACCCTCAGGAGCTCTTTGTCTTCTTTCCAATGTCTTCCAGTCTCCAGGCCTTGTGCAGCTGCTTGGAGTCACTTTGGAGTTCTCTTAAGGAGGAAGATTTCAAGGTACAGCTCATGATTTTCAGTTTTATAAAAGGGAGTAATTTTTCTTTTTCAGTTCAAAGAAGAAGCAACTTAGGCATTCCCCAGGTGATCTTGATGCTGAATGTCTCCTTAGGAGGTGTGGGCCCACTGAAGAATGAGCCCCTTGCCAGGCTGACCCTGTTTGGACAAGCTGCTCCCCAAGCCCAGCCTGGGGACATGTCTGACATGGCCCAGCTGGGACTGACATGCCTGGCCCTGCACCAGAAGCCCTTCCCCCTGAACTCTGCAGCTGGCTGTCCCTGCCCACTGCACCATGTCCCACGTGCTCTCCTCAGGGCTCTGCCTGCATCCAGGCCCAGGACAAGTATTCCTGTTTGTGAGGAAAGAAGGGAAAAGCCTGAGCAGGTTTTCCTAAACGACAAACCCCCACTGTAGAAGCACATGCTGAGTACAGGCTGCCTGGAACCTGGAATGATGACACCTTTCTACTAGGGACAGTGGGACCAGAAATGATGTCTGGATGCAGAATTCTCGGAGTCTTGCAGCTGAATTCTCTGTCCTTGTCCTTTCCCTGCATCTCTGTTGCAGATGGAAGCTGCTGGTGCCTTTCTCAGCTGTGACCTGTCTTTTGAATGCAGACAGATGTTCCCAGGTGTGTTAAGCAGGTGCTGCTCAATGTTTATGCAAAGCTTTGGTGTGCTCATGGAACCAAGGGGACCCTTGTGACACAGCGGGGGCTGATGGAACCAAGGAGACAGTTGTGACAGTTCAGAGCCTCACAGAAACAAGGCTCCATTGTGACACTGAAGGCAATTACGGAATCCACATCACTGTGACACAGCCAGGCCACATGGAACCAATGGTCCCTGATGACAATGCAGGTCCAAGGAGACCATGGTGACACTATGGGACCGCATGGATCCAAGGGGCCACTGTGACACTGAAGAACTTCATGGAAGCCAGGGTGCAGTGTGACACAGCGGTGCCTGATTGGAACAAAGGAACCACTGTTGACAGCCCAGAAACTCCTGGAACCAAGGGGCTGTGGTGACACAGCAGGGCCACATGGAACCAAGGAGACCTGTGACATTTAGGAACCTCATGGAACCAAGAGTCCACTATGACACTGCAGAAACAAGGAGACCATTGGGACGTTGTGGAAGCTCACAGAACCAAGCAGCCCTCGAGACACTCCAGGGCCTCGTTGAAGCAGGGAGACCACTGTGACAGTCCAGAACCTCATGGAGCTAAGGCTCTCTTGTGACACAGCAGGCTCCCATGCAACCAATTGTCCATTGTGACAATGCAGATCCCAGGAGACCATGGTTACACTACGGAAGCTCATGGAACCAAGGGTCCATTGTGACAAAGCAAGGCCTTGTGGAACCAAGGAGAGCATTGTGACGTAATGGAACCTCGTGGAACCAAGGGTCCGTTGTTAGAGTCCAGAACCAAGGACACCATTGTGACAGTCCAGAACCTCATGGGACCAAGATTCCCTTGTTACACAGTGGCACTTGATGGAACCAAGGAGCCACTGTAGCACAGCAAAGCTGCATGAAACCTATGGTCCGTAGCGATACTGCGGATCCAGGGAAACCATGGCGATACCACGGAACCTCATGGAACCAAGGGTCCAGTGTGACCCAGCAGAACCTCTTGGAATCAAGGCACCCATGTTACACTATGGAACCTCATGGAGCCAAGGGTCCGGTGTGCCGTTGCGGGGCCTCACTGGAGCAAAGGACATGGTTGATGGGACAGAAGCTCATGGAAACGATGGGATATTGGGACATTGCAGAGCCTCATGGAACCAAGGAGACCACTGTGACACTGAGGAAGAATTATGGAAGCAAGCAGCCACTGTAGAACCAAGGAGAGCACTGTTGACAGTACAAAACCTCCTGGAACTGAGAGGCCATTGTTCTACAGCGAGGCCTCGGGGAACCAAGGGGCCATGGTGACACTGTGGGGCCTCATGAACCAAGTAGTCGTTGTGACACAGCGGGGCTGCTTGTAACCAATTGTCCATCGTGATACTGCAGATGCAAGAGACCGTGCTGACACTATGGCAGTTCATGGAACCGAGAGGCTGTTGTGACACACCAAGGCCTCGTGGCACCAAGGAGAGAGCATTGTGGCAGTGCAGAACTAAGGAGGCCATTTTGACAGTACAGACCCAAATGGAACCAAGGGTCCACTGTTATCCAGCAGGGCCTCGTGGAACCAAGGGGCCCTCGTGAAAGTGTGCAAGGGGCATAATGGAGTCAGGGACACCACTGATACTGAAATCTGCTGGATAGCAACTTTTGAACACAGTTTTGAGGATTTGAGAGCAGGTATTCTTTATTACACCATGGTGGTCACTTGGGCAATCCTTCATCTACTCGAGTGCACTGGCCACCAGGCAATCGGAGCTTTTATCACTCACACTGATGATGTATTCATTAGTTAACCCCACCTGGAATTTATTTGCCATAATTGCACCCCTTCTCACAAGTCCTTCTATGGTTCTTTGGAGTGTGTCTTCAACATGCACTGTCCTTTTTAGGTGACTGCTCTTTGATCCCCGCTTTTGAGGAAGGGCAATATTATTGTTGTGTATAACTTCTGCTTTTGTCAGCCTTGCAGAGCTGAGCTGACATTCTCCTTGCGTTTTGTGCACGCTCCGTTTGCCTCGGCTACATCCTTTGTGCGTTTCTCCAAGACTGTGCTCTTCTGTTCTCTGCCCTTGGTAAGTGTAAATGTTGTTCTGTTCTCCTGTCCTTGTCACAGTGCTCGCCCCACGAGGCGTGTCTGCAAGCCCCTCCAACCCATGGACTTGGGATGGGCAAGTGTTCCTGAGGGAACAGGGATGGGACAGCTGGGCTGGACTGGCCCAAGGGATGTTCCATTCCATGTCACACCACGATCAGCAATCAACTGGGAGAAGCAGGGGCATGGGGGATGGGGGGGGGGTGGGGGGGTGGGGGTGTGTCACCATCTGCCAACACAGGCCGAGGATTGTTCGATCTCAGAGGTGCAAACAGGTAAATAGCGGGGGACAAATCAGTTTATTCAACAACAGCAATGCATTTTTATTGAATGCCAAACAATTCAGTTGCGCTAGAGGGGAGAGATATAGGAAACGGAGTATAGAGAGAGAAAAGGAGGGGAAGGGGGAAGTAGCTACCAACAGACGAGACCAAGGTCATGGTGGGCCAGCCAATGGAAGGGTGGTCATCCGTGGGGAGTACTCAGGGTCTTCTCCAGAGGATCGCTCTTTTGTAGTCCTTTTCCAAAGCGAGTGGCTTGTGGCCAAGAGGCGGGGAGATTTATGGAGCATTGTGTGGCGCTCCAAGAGACAGGTGCGGTCGTGCAGTACATGCAGGCTTCAGCTGGTACCATGACAGCACAGTCCAGTGAGCACAACACACCTGCAAAGAGTCCCTTGGCAAGCACCCACCTCAAGCAGGCCAGAAAACCATTGTCCAGAGTCAACCTGGGCGGGGGTCCTTGAGGTCTTCTTGAGAGGGTCATGAGGCAAAAATGAGGGAAACTTCACACCGACCCTTAGAGTGGTAGATGAGAGGCAGCCCTCAGGAAACGGTGGCCACCCAGAGCTGTTACTCCTAGCAGATTTTGGCTGGGAGCAAGCCTTGTATGTAGTGCTTTTTCAGGGGGAATATCAGTTTCAGCCGTGGGAACCTGCAAAAGGGGCTGGTACTTTTCCATAGGAAGGAAAGCACAGAGCCTTAGTGCTCCAGGAGCTGATGAGAGGCAGTCCTCAACATTCCAGGATCAGCCAGTCTTGCCAGGTGGCCCCCGGGGAGGCCCAGCCAGCCAGACCTGTTCCATGTTGCCTTGGTTCCATGGGGCCTCACAGTGTCACAATGTTCTCCTTGATTCCAGGAGTCCCTGTAGTGTCCCGATATTCTCCTTGTCACAATATTCTCCCTGCTTCTGTAGTGTAAACAATGGCCCCTTGCTTCCCTAAGGTCCTGCAGAGTCACCACGGCCCCTGGGCTCCATGTGGCCCTGCTGTGTAACAAAGGCTCCTTGGTTCTCTGGGCCGCACAGCTTCATCACTGACCCTTGGTTCCATTGGGGTCCTGAGTCTCACAAAGGTGCCCCTGATTGCATGAGGCACCAGAGTGTCAAAATGGTCTCTTTGGTTCCATGAGGTTCCGCAGTGTCCCCATGGTCGCTGTCAGAGGCTGGATGACATCAATGTCCCCAGACCCGTCGGGATGCTCGGAATGCCCGAGTGGGGCCGGGGCTGGGACAGACCTTGGAATGAGGTGGGACAGAACCCCGTCCCCAGCCATGGCCTGGCAGATCTGCCAATCACACAGCAGGGGCAGAGCAAACCCAGCTGTGACTGCCTGAGCCGTCAATCAATCACACAGCAGGGGCAGCGCCCAGCCAGCTCTGATTGGCTGAGCCGTCAATCAATCACACAGCAGGGGCAGCGCCCAGCCAGCTCTGATTGGTTGAGCCGTCAATCAATCACACAGCAGGGTCACCGCCCAGCCAGCTCTGATTGGCTGAGCCGTCAATCAAGCACACAGCAGGGGCAGCGCCCACCCAGCTCTGATTGGCTGAGCCGTCAATCAATCCCACACAAAGGCAATGAAACACAGCAGTGCGTGGTAAGAAAGCAGATGTCCCTGAAAAGAGGAGAGCTTAGAAAACGCTAGGGATTTAAAAAATCGGGCATGACGTCAAGCCCTGGTCTGAATCCTGAAATCTCCTGGGTCTGTGTCTCAGCCACACTGGAAGCCTAGCAGCTGGTAGCTCTCTGCATATCTATCTGGAGATCTTCTGTCTTTCTGTCTCTTTTTTCTCTTTTAACCTTCTTATCCTCTTTTACTGGAATGTTTTTGGGTAGTTTAACATTTTTATGCCTAAAGGTTTCCATCTTACATGGGCCGAGTTAATGATGTTCCTGCTACGCTAAGTGATGCACGTTGAATTGGATGTTGTATGAAATCATTTGCCAAAGGAGCTCGGTTTTCTGTATTTTTCCAGTACACTTTTGTGTCGTTTTGACCTCTTGAGAATATCTGGCTGGGGTTTCTACTCTGCACCAAACTCGAGTAAAGGAGCCTTTGCTCACCCTCAGCATTTCAGTGTTCTGGGGTGTTACAGGCGCGCAGGCTCAGCACGGCCTCTTGTTTCCATGAGGCCCCGCTGTGTCACACTGGCCCTTGGTTCCATGAGCATCTGGAGTGTCACACAGCTTGATGACATTTGTCCTTGCTGCCTCTCCCATCCCAGTGCTCCAGGAACAGCCCCGAGCCACCTGTGAGGGACAGGCCCTGCTGGCCCAGGCCTGGGCTCAGGCCTTGGCCTTTCTGCTTCCTCCAACCAGCCCAGGCCTTGCTCAGCATTGCAGTTCCCTGCTCACAGCCTCGGGCTCCTGCAATCCTGGCCTCAAGGATCTGCTCTCACCACTCCCTGGGGAGCCTTTGGCAGTCCCTGCCCTCAGTGGGGCCAGTGATGCTCCAAGGGACTTGGAGTTTTGCTTCTGACTCCTTGAGCAGCTTCTTCAACCTTCTCTCAGTGCCTGGGGCTCCTGGACTCAGCCCCAAATCCACCGTTGGGGATCATTAAAATACAGAAAACCCTCAGGAGCTCTTTGTCTTCTTTCCAATGTCTTCCAGTCTCCAGGCCTTGTGCAGCTGCTTGGAGTCACTTTGGAGTTCTCTTAAGGAGGAAGATTTCAAGGTACAGCTCATGATTTTCAGTTTTATAAAAGGGAGTAATTTTTCTTTTTCAGTTCAAAGAAGAAGCAACTTAGGCATTCCCCAGGTGATCTTGATGCTGAATGTCTCCTTAGGAGGTGTGGGCCCACTGAAGAATGAGCCCCTTGCCAGGCTGACCCTGTTTGGACAAGCTGCTCCCCAAGCCCAGCCTGGGGACATGTCTGACATGGCCCAGCTGGGACTGACATGCCTGGCCCTGCACCAGAAGCCCTTCCCCCTGAACTCTGCAGCTGGCTGTCCCTGCCCACTGCACCATGTCCCACGTGCTCTCCTCAGGGCTCTGCCTGCATCCAGGCCCAGGACAAGTATTCCTGTTTGTGAGGAAAGAAGGGAAAAGCCTGAGCAGGTTTTCCTAAACGACAAACCCCCACTGTAGAAGCACATGCTGAGTACAGGCTGCCTGGAACCTGGAATGATGACACCTTTCTACTAGGGACAGTGGGACCAGAAATGATGTCTGGATGCAGAATTCTCGGAGTCTTGCAGCTGAATTCTCTGTCCTTGTCCTTTCCCTGCATCTCTGTTGCAGATGGAAGCTGCTGGTGCCTTTCTCAGCTGTGACCTGTCTTTTGAATGCAGACAGATGTTCCCAGGTGTGTTAAGCAGGTGCTGCTCAATGTTTATGCAAAGCTTTGGTGTGCTCATGGAACCAAGGGGACCCTTGTGACACAGCGGGGGCTGATGGAACCAAGGAGACAGTTGTGACAGTTCAGAGCCTCACAGAAACAAGGCTCCATTGTGACACTGAAGGCAATTACGGAATCCACATCACTGTGACACAGCCAGGCCACATGGAACCAATGGTCCCTGATGACAATGCAGGTCCAAGGAGACCATGGTGACACTATGGGACCGCATGGATCCAAGGGGCCACTGTGACACTGAAGAACTTCATGGAAGCCAGGGTGCAGTGTGACACAGCGGTGCCTGATTGGAACAAAGGAACCACTGTTGACAGCCCAGAAACTCCTGGAACCAAGGGGCTGTGGTGACACAGCAGGGCCACATGGAACCAAGGAGACCTGTGACATTTAGGAACCTCATGGAACCAAGAGTCCACTATGACACTGCAGAAACAAGGAGACCATTGGGACGTTGTGGAAGCTCACAGAACCAAGCAGCCCTCGAGACACTCCAGGGCCTCGTTGAAGCAGGGAGACCACTGTGACAGTCCAGAACCTCATGGAGCTAAGGCTCTCTTGTGACACAGCAGGCTCCCATGCAACCAATTGTCCATTGTGACAATGCAGATCCCAGGAGACCATGGTTACACTACGGAAGCTCATGGAACCAAGGGTCCATTGTGACAAAGCAAGGCCTTGTGGAACCAAGGAGAGCATTGTGACGTAATGGAACCTCGTGGAACCAAGGGTCCGTTGTTAGAGTCCAGAACCAAGGACACCATTGTGACAGTCCAGAACCTCATGGGACCAAGATTCCCTTGTTACACAGTGGCACTTGATGGAACCAAGGAGCCACTGTAGCACAGCAAAGCTGCATGAAACCTATGGTCCGTAGCGATACTGCGGATCCAGGGAAACCATGGCGATACCACGGAACCTCATGGAACCAAGGGTCCAGTGTGACCCAGCAGAACCTCTTGGAATCAAGGCACCCATGTTACACTATGGAACCTCATGGAGCCAAGGGTCCGGTGTGCCGTTGCGGGGCCTCACTGGAGCAAAGGACATGGTTGATGGGACAGAAGCTCATGGAAACGATGGGATATTGGGACATTGCAGAGCCTCATGGAACCAAGGAGACCACTGTGACACTGAGGAAGAATTATGGAAGCAAGCAGCCACTGTAGAACCAAGGAGAGCACTGTTGACAGTACAAAACCTCCTGGAACTGAGAGGCCATTGTTCTACAGCGAGGCCTCGGGGAACCAAGGGGCCATGGTGACACTGTGGGGCCTCATGAACCAAGTAGTCGTTGTGACACAGCGGGGCTGCTTGTAACCAATTGTCCATCGTGATACTGCAGATGCAAGAGACCGTGCTGACACTATGGCAGTTCATGGAACCGAGAGGCTGTTGTGACACACCAAGGCCTCGTGGCACCAAGGAGAGAGCATTGTGGCAGTGCAGAACTAAGGAGGCCATTTTGACAGTACAGACCCAAATGGAACCAAGGGTCCACTGTTATCCAGCAGGGCCTCGTGGAACCAAGGGGCCCTCGTGAAAGTGTGCAAGGGGCATAATGGAGTCAGGGACACCACTGATACTGAAATCTGCTGGATAGCAACTTTTGAACACAGTTTTGAGGATTTGAGAGCAGGTATTCTTTATTACACCATGGTGGTCACTTGGGCAATCCTTCATCTACTCGAGTGCACTGGCCACCAGGCAATCGGAGCTTTTATCACTCACACTGATGATGTATTCATTAGTTAACCCCACCTGGAATTTATTTGCCATAATTGCACCCCTTCTCACAAGTCCTTCTATGGTTCTTTGGAGTGTGTCTTCAACATGCACTGTCCTTTTTAGGTGACTGCTCTTTGATCCCCGCTTTTGAGGAAGGGCAATATTATTGTTGTGTATAACTTCTGCTTTTGTCAGCCTTGCAGAGCTGAGCTGACATTCTCCTTGCGTTTTGTGCACGCTCCGTTTGCCTCGGCTACATCCTTTGTGCGTTTCTCCAAGACTGTGCTCTTCTGTTCTCTGCCCTTGGTAAGTGTAAATGTTGTTCTGTTCTCCTGTCCTTGTCACAGTGCTCGCCCCACGAGGCGTGTCTGCAAGCCCCTCCAACCCATGGACTTGGGATGGGCAAGTGTTCCTGAGGGAACAGGGATGGGACAGCTGGGCTGGACTGGCCCAAGGGATGTTCCATTCCATGTCACACCACGATCAGCAATCAACTGGGAGAAGCAGGGGCATGGGGGATGGGGGGGGGTGGGGGGGTGGGGGTGTGTCACCATCTGCCAACACAGGCCGAGGATTGTTCGATCTCAGAGGTGCAAACAGGTAAATAGCGGGGGACAAATCAGTTTATTCAACAACAGCAATGCATTTTTATTGAATGCCAAACAATTCAGTTGCGCTAGAGGGGAGAGATATAGGAAACGGAGTATAGAGAGAGAAAAGGAGGGGAAGGGGGAAGTAGCTACCAACAGACGAGACCAAGGTCATGGTGGGCCAGCCAATGGAAGGGTGGTCATCCGTGGGGAGTACTCAGGGTCTTCTCCAGAGGATCGCTCTTTTGTAGTCCTTTTCCAAAGCGAGTGGCTTGTGGCCAAGAGGCGGGGAGATTTATGGAGCATTGTGTGGCGCTCCAAGAGACAGGTGCGGTCGTGCAGTACATGCAGGCTTCAGCTGGTACCATGACAGCACAGTCCAGTGAGCACAACACACCTGCAAAGAGTCCCTTGGCAAGCACCCACCTCAAGCAGGCCAGAAAACCATTGTCCAGAGTCAACCTGGGCGGGGGTCCTTGAGGTCTTCTTGAGAGGGTCATGAGGCAAAAATGAGGGAAACTTCACACCGACCCTTAGAGTGGTAGATGAGAGGCAGCCCTCAGGAAACGGTGGCCACCCAGAGCTGTTACTCCTAGCAGATTTTGGCTGGGAGCAAGCCTTGTATGTAGTGCTTTTTCAGGGGGAATATCAGTTTCAGCCGTGGGAACCTGCAAAAGGGGCTGGTACTTTTCCATAGGAAGGAAAGCACAGAGCCTTAGTGCTCCAGGAGCTGATGAGAGGCAGTCCTCAACATTCCAGGATCAGCCAGTCTTGCCAGGTGGCCCCCGGGGAGGCCCAGCCAGCCAGACCTGTTCCATGTTGCCTTGGTTCCATGGGGCCTCACAGTGTCACAATGTTCTCCTTGATTCCAGGAGTCCCTGTAGTGTCCCGATATTCTCCTTGTCACAATATTCTCCCTGCTTCTGTAGTGTAAACAATGGCCCCTTGCTTCCCTAAGGTCCTGCAGAGTCACCACGGCCCCTGGGCTCCATGTGGCCCTGCTGTGTAACAAAGGCTCCTTGGTTCTCTGGGCCGCACAGCTTCATCACTGACCCTTGGTTCCATTGGGGTCCTGAGTCTCACAAAGGTGCCCCTGATTGCATGAGGCACCAGAGTGTCAAAATGGTCTCTTTGGTTCCATGAGGTTCCGCAGTGTCCCCATGGTCGCTGTCAGAGGCTGGATGACATCAATGTCCCCAGACCCGTCGGGATGCTCGGAATGCCCGAGTGGGGCCGGGGCTGGGACAGACCTTGGAATGAGGTGGGACAGAACCCCGTCCCCAGCCATGGCCTGGCAGATCTGCCAATCACACAGCAGGGGCAGAGCAAACCCAGCTGTGACTGCCTGAGCCGTCAATCAATCACACAGCAGGGGCAGCGCCCAGCCAGCTCTGATTGGCTGAGCCGTCAATCAATCACACAGCAGGGGCAGCGCCCAGCCAGCTCTGATTGGTTGAGCCGTCAATCAATCACACAGCAGGGTCACCGCCCAGCCAGCTCTGATTGGCTGAGCCGTCAATCAAGCACACAGCAGGGGCAGCGCCCACCCAGCTCTGATTGGCTGAGCCGTCAATCAATCCCACACAAAGGCAATGAAACACAGCAGTGCGTGGTAAGAAAGCAGATGTCCCTGAAAAGAGGAGAGCTTAGAAAACGCTAGGGATTTAAAAAATCGGGCATGACGTCAAGCCCTGGTCTGAATCCTGAAATCTCCTGGGTCTGTGTCTCAGCCACACTGGAAGCCTAGCAGCTGGTAGCTCTCTGCATATCTATCTGGAGATCTTCTGTCTTTCTGTCTCTTTTTTCTCTTTTAACCTTCTTATCCTCTTTTACTGGAATGTTTTTGGGTAGTTTAACATTTTTATGCCTAAAGGTTTCCATCTTACATGGGCCGAGTTAATGATGTTCCTGCTACGCTAAGTGATGCACGTTGAATTGGATGTTGTATGAAATCATTTGCCAAAGGAGCTCGGTTTTCTGTATTTTTCCAGTACACTTTTGTGTCGTTTTGACCTCTTGAGAATATCTGGCTGGGGTTTCTACTCTGCACCAAACTCGAGTAAAGGAGCCTTTGCTCACCCTCAGCATTTCAGTGTTCTGGGGTGTTACAGGCGCGCAGGCTCAGCACGGCCTCTTGTTTCCATGAGGCCCCGCTGTGTCACACTGGCCCTTGGTTCCATGAGCATCTGGAGTGTCACACAGCTTGATGACATTTGTCCTTGCTGCCTCTCCCATCCCAGTGCTCCAGGAACAGCCCCGAGCCACCTGTGAGGGACAGGCCCTGCTGGCCCAGGCCTGGGCTCAGGCCTTGGCCTTTCTGCTTCCTCCAACCAGCCCAGGCCTTGCTCAGCATTGCAGTTCCCTGCTCACAGCCTCGGGCTCCTGCAATCCTGGCCTCAAGGATCTGCTCTCACCACTCCCTGGGGAGCCTTTGGCAGTCCCTGCCCTCAGTGGGGCCAGTGATGCTCCAAGGGACTTGGAGTTTTGCTTCTGACTCCTTGAGCAGCTTCTTCAACCTTCTCTCAGTGCCTGGGGCTCCTGGACTCAGCCCCAAATCCACCGTTGGGGATCATTAAAATACAGAAAACCCTCAGGAGCTCTTTGTCTTCTTTCCAATGTCTTCCAGTCTCCAGGCCTTGTGCAGCTGCTTGGAGTCACTTTGGAGTTCTCTTAAGGAGGAAGATTTCAAGGTACAGCTCATGATTTTCAGTTTTATAAAAGGGAGTAATTTTTCTTTTTCAGTTCAAAGAAGAAGCAACTTAGGCATTCCCCAGGTGATCTTGATGCTGAATGTCTCCTTAGGAGGTGTGGGCCCACTGAAGAATGAGCCCCTTGCCAGGCTGACCCTGTTTGGACAAGCTGCTCCCCAAGCCCAGCCTGGGGACATGTCTGACATGGCCCAGCTGGGACTGACATGCCTGGCCCTGCACCAGAAGCCCTTCCCCCTGAACTCTGCAGCTGGCTGTCCCTGCCCACTGCACCATGTCCCACGTGCTCTCCTCAGGGCTCTGCCTGCATCCAGGCCCAGGACAAGTATTCCTGTTTGTGAGGAAAGAAGGGAAAAGCCTGAGCAGGTTTTCCTAAACGACAAACCCCCACTGTAGAAGCACATGCTGAGTACAGGCTGCCTGGAACCTGGAATGATGACACCTTTCTACTAGGGACAGTGGGACCAGAAATGATGTCTGGATGCAGAATTCTCGGAGTCTTGCAGCTGAATTCTCTGTCCTTGTCCTTTCCCTGCATCTCTGTTGCAGATGGAAGCTGCTGGTGCCTTTCTCAGCTGTGACCTGTCTTTTGAATGCAGACAGATGTTCCCAGGTGTGTTAAGCAGGTGCTGCTCAATGTTTATGCAAAGCTTTGGTGTGCTCATGGAACCAAGGGGACCCTTGTGACACAGCGGGGGCTGATGGAACCAAGGAGACAGTTGTGACAGTTGAGAGCCTCACAGAAACAAGGCTCCATTGTGACACTGAAGGCAATTACGGAATCCACATCACTGTGACACAGCCAGGCCACATGGAACCAATGGTCCCTGATGACAATGCAGGTCCAAGGAGACCATGGTGACACTATGGGACCGCATGGATCCAAGGGGCCACTGTGACACTGAAGAACTTCATGGAAGCCAGGGTGCAGTGTGACACAGCGGTGCCTGATTGGAACAAAGGAACCACTGTTGACAGCCCAGAAACTCCTGGAACCAAGGGGCTGGGGTGACACAGCAGGGCCACATGGAACCAAGGAGACCTGTGACATTTAGGAACCTCATGGAACCAAGAGTCCACTATGACACTGCAGAAACAAGGAGACCATTGGGACGTTGTGGAAGCTCACAGAACCAAGCAGCCCTCGAGACACTCCAGGGCCTCGTTGAAGCAGGGAGACCACTGTGACAGTCCAGAACCTCATGGAGCTAAGGCTCTCTTGTGACACAGCAGGCTCCCATGCAACCAATTGTCCATTGTGACAATGCAGATCCCAGGAGACCATGGTTACACTACGGAAGCTCATGGAACCAAGGGTCCATTGTGACAAAGCAAGGCCTTGTGGAACCAAGGAGAGCATTGTGACGTAATGGAACCTCGTGGAACCAAGGGTCCGTTGTTAGAGTCCAGAACCAAGGACACCATTGTGACAGTCCAGAACCTCATGGGACCAAGATTCCCTTGTTACACAGTGGCACTTGATGGAACCAAGGAGCCACTGTAGCACAGCAAAGCTGCATGAAACCTATGGTCCGTAGCGATACTGCGGATCCAGGGAAACCATGGCGATACCACGGAACCTCATGGAACCAAGGGTCCAGTGTGACCCAGCAGAACCTCTTGGAATCAAGGCACCCATGTTACACTATGGAACCTCATGGAGCCAAGGGTCCGGTGTGCCGTTGCGGGGCCTCACTGGAGCAAAGGACATGGTTGATGGGACAGAAGCTCATGGAAACGATGGGATATTGGGACATTGCAGAGCCTCATGGAACCAAGGAGACCACTGTGACACTGAGGAAGAATTATGGAAGCAAGCAGCCACTGTAGAACCAAGGAGAGCACTGTTGACAGTACAAAACCTCCTGGAACTGAGAGGCCATTGTTCTACAGCGAGGCCTCGGGGAACCAAGGGGCCATGGTGACACTGTGGGGCCTCATGAACCAAGTAGTCGTTGTGACACAGCGGGGCTGCTTGTAACCAATTGTCCATCGTGATACTGCAGATGCAAGAGACCGTGCTGACACTATGGCAGTTCATGGAACCGAGAGGCTGTTGTGACACACCAAGGCCTCGTGGCACCAAGGAGAGAGCATTGTGGCAGTGCAGAACTAAGGAGGCCATTTTGACAGTACAGACCCAAATGGAACCAAGGGTCCACTGTTATCCAGCAGGGCCTCGTGGAACCAAGGGGCCCTCGTGAAAGTGTGCAAGGGGCATAATGGAGTCAGGGACACCACTGATACTGAAATCTGCTGGATAGCAACTTTTGAACACAGTTTTGAGGATTTGAGAGCAGGTATTCTTTATTACACCATGGTGGTCACTTGGGCAATCCTTCATCTACTCGAGTGCACTGGCCACCAGGCAATCGGAGCTTTTATCACTCACACTGATGATGTATTCATTAGTTAACCCCACCTGGAATTTATTTGCCATAATTGCACCCCTTCTCACAAGTCCTTCTATGGTTCTTTGGAGTGTGTCTTCAACATGCACTGTCCTTTTTAGGTGACTGCTCTTTGATCCCCGCTTTTGAGGAAGGGCAATATTATTGTTGTGTATAACTTCTGCTTTTGTCAGCCTTGCAGAGCTGAGCTGACATTCTCCTTGCGTTTTGTGCACGCTCCGTTTGCCTCGGCTACATCCTTTGTGCGTTTCTCCAAGACTGTGCTCTTCTGTTCTCTGCCCTTGGTAAGTGTAAATGTTGTTCTGTTCTCCTGTCCTTGTCACAGTGCTCGCCCCACGAGGCGTGTCTGCAAGCCCCTCCAACCCATGGACTTGGGATGGGCAAGTGTTCCTGAGGGAACAGGGATGGGACAGCTGGGCTGGACTGGCCCAAGGGATGTTCCATTCCATGTCACACCACGATCAGCAATCAACTGGGAGAAGCAGGGGCATGGGGGATGGGGGGGGGGGGGGGGGTGGGGGTGTGTCACCATCTGCCAACACAGGCCGAGGATTGTTCGATCTCAGAGGTGCAAACAGGTAAATAGCGGGGGACAAATCAGTTTATTCAACAACAGCAATGCATTTTTATTGAATGCCAAACAATTCAGTTGCGCTAGAGGGGAGAGATATAGGAAACGGAGTATAGAGAGAGAAAAGGAGGGGAAGGGGGAAGTAGCTACCAACAGACGAGACCAAGGTCATGGTGGGCCAGCCAATGGAAGGGTGGTCATCCGTGGGGAGTACTCAGGGTCTTCTCCAGAGGATCGCTCTTTTGTAGTCCTTTTCCAAAGCGAGTGGCTTGTGGCCAAGAGGCGGGGAGATTTATGGAGCATTGTGTGGCGCTCCAAGAGACAGGTGCGGTCGTGCAGTACATGCAGGCTTCAGCTGGTACCATGACAGCACAGTCCAGTGAGCACAACACACCTGCAAAGAGTCCCTTGGCAAGCACCCACCTCAAGCAGGCCAGAAAACCATTGTCCAGAGTCAACCTGGGCGGGGGTCCTTGAGGTCTTCTTGAGAGGGTCATGAGGCAAAAATGAGGGAAACTTCACACCGACCCTTAGAGTGGTAGATGAGAGGCAGCCCTCAGGAAACGGTGGCCACCCAGAGCTGTTACTCCTAGCAGATTTTGGCTGGGAGCAAGCCTTGTATGTAGTGCTTTTTCAGGGGGAATATCAGTTTCAGCCGTGGGAACCTGCAAAAGGGGCTGGTACTTTTCCATAGGAAGGAAAGCACAGAGCCTTAGTGCTCCAGGAGCTGATGAGAGGCAGTCCTCAACATTCCAGGATCAGCCAGTCTTGCCAGGTGGCCCCCGGGGAGGCCCAGCCAGCCAGACCTGTTCCATGTTGCCTTGGTTCCATGGGGCCTCACAGTGTCACAATGTTCTCCTTGATTCCAGGAGTCCCTGTAGTGTCCCGATATTCTCCTTGTCACAATATTCTCCCTGCTTCTGTAGTGTAAACAATGGCCCCTTGCTTCCCTAAGGTCCTGCAGAGTCACCACGGCCCCTGGGCTCCATGTGGCCCTGCTGTGTAACAAAGGCTCCTTGGTTCTCTGGGCCGCACAGCTTCATCACTGACCCTTGGTTCCATTGGGGTCCTGAGTCTCACAAAGGTGCCCCTGATTGCATGAGGCACCAGAGTGTCAAAATGGTCTCTTTGGTTCCATGAGGTTCCGCAGTGTCCCCATGGTCGCTGTCAGAGGCTGGATGACATCAATGTCCCCAGACCCGTCGGGATGCTCGGAATGCCCGAGTGGGGCCGGGGCTGGGACAGACCTTGGAATGAGGTGGGACAGAACCCCGTCCCCAGCCATGGCCTGGCAGATCTGCCAATCACACAGCAGGGGCAGAGCAAACCCAGCTGTGACTGCCTGAGCCGTCAATCAATCACACAGCAGGGGCAGCGCCCAGCCAGCTCTGATTGGCTGAGCCGTCAATCAATCACACAGCAGGGGCAGCGCCCAGCCAGCTCTGATTGGTTGAGCCGTCAATCAATCACACAGCAGGGTCACCGCCCAGCCAGCTCTGATTGGCTGAGCCGTCAATCAAGCACACAGCAGGGGCAGCGCCCACCCAGCTCTGATTGGCTGAGCCGTCAATCAATCCCACACAAAGGCAATGAAACACAGCAGTGCGTGGTAAGAAAGCAGATGTCCCTGAAAAGAGGAGAGCTTAGAAAACGCTAGGGATTTTAAAAATCGGGCATGACGTCAAGCCCTGGTCTGAATCCTGAAATCTCCTGGGTCTGTGTCTCAGCCACACTGGAAGCCTAGCAGCTGGTAGCTCTCTGCATATCTATCTGGAGATCTTCTGTCTTTCTGTCTCTTTTTTCTCTTTTAACCTTCTTATCCTCTTTTACTGGAATGTTTTTGGGTAGTTTAACATTTTTATGCCTAA
Organism: Sturnus vulgaris; assembly: GCF_052056855.1. NCBI lineage: Eukaryota > Metazoa > Chordata > Aves > Passeriformes > Sturnidae > Sturnus > Sturnus vulgaris. The sequence goes on from NW_028276313.1 coordinate 163,612, forward strand.
AGGTTTCCATCTTACATGGGCCGAGTTAATGATGTTCCTGCTACGCTAAGTGATGCACGTTGAATTGGATGTTGTATGAAATCATTTGCCAAAGGAGCTCGGTTTTCTGTATTTTTCCAGTACACTTTTGTGTCGTTTTGACCTCTTGAGAATATCTGGCTGGGGTTTCTACTCTGCACCAAACTCGAGTAAAGGAGCCTTTGCTCACCCTCAGCATTTCAGTGTTCTGGGGTGTTACAGGCGCGCAGGCTCAGCACGGCCTCTTGTTTCCATGAGGCCCCGCTGTGTCACACTGGCCCTTGGTTCCATGAGCATCTGGAGTGTCACACAGCTTGATGACATTTGTCCTTGCTGCCTCTCCCATCCCAGTGCTCCAGGAACAGCCCCGAGCCACCTGTGAGGGACAGGCCCTGCTGACCCAGGCCTGGGCTCAGGCCTTGGCCTTTCTGCTTCCTCCAACCAGCCCAGGCCTTGCTCAGCATTGCAGTTCCCTGCTCACAGCCTCGGGCTCCTGCAATCCTGGCCTCAAGGATCTGCTCTCACCACTCCCTGGGGAGCCTTTGGCAGTCCCTGCCCTCAGTGGGGCCAGTGATGCTCCAAGGGACTTGGAGTTTTGCTTCTGACTCCTTGAGCAGCTTCTTCAACCTTCTCTCAGTGCCTGGGGCTCCTGGACTCAGCCCCAAATCCACCGTTGGGGATCATTAAAATACAGAAAACCCTCAGGAGCTCTTTGTCTTCTTTCCAATGTCTTCCAGTCTCCAGGCCTTGTGCAGCTGCTTGGAGTCACTTTGGAGTTCTCTTAAGGAGGAAGATTTCAAGGTACAGCTCATGATTTTCAGTTTTATAAAAGGGAGTAATTTTTCTTTTTCAGTTCAAAGAAGAAGCAACTTAGGCATTCCCCAGGTGATCTTGATGCTGAATGTCTCCTTAGGAGGTGTGGGCCCACTGAAGAATGAGCCCCTTGCCAGGCTGACCCTGTTTGGACAAGCTGCTCCCCAAGCCCAGCCTGGGGACATGTCTGACATGGCCCAGCTGGGACTGACATGCCTGGCCCTGCACCAGAAGCCCTTCCCCCTGAACTCTGCAGCTGGCTGTCCCTGCCCACTGCACCATGTCCCACGTGCTCTCCTCAGGGCTCTGCCTGCATCCAGGCCCAGGACAAGTATTCCTGTTTGTGAGGAAAGAAGGGAAAAGCCTGAGCAGGTTTTCCTAAACGACAAACCCCCACTGTAGAAGCACATGCTGAGTACAGGCTGCCTGGAACCTGGAATGATGACACCTTTCTACTAGGGACAGTGGGACCAGAAATGATGTCTGGATGCAGAATTCTCGGAGTCTTGCAGCTGAATTCTCTGTCCTTGTCCTTTCCCTGCATCTCTGTTGCAGATGGAAGCTGCTGGTGCCTTTCTCAGCTGTGACCTGTCTTTTGAATGCAGACAGATGTTCCCAGGTGTGTTAAGCAGGTGCTGCTCAATGTTTATGCAAAGCTTTGGTGTGCTCATGGAACCAAGGGGACCCTTGTGACACAGCGGGGGCTGATGGAACCAAGGAGACAGTTGTGACAGTTGAGAGCCTCACAGAAACAAGGCTCCATTGTGACACTGAAGGCAATTACGGAATCCACATCACTGTGACACAGCCAGGCCACATGGAACCAATGGTCCCTGATGACAATGCAGGTCCAAGGAGACCATGGTGACACTATGGGACCGCATGGATCCAAGGGGCCACTGTGACACTGAAGAACTTCATGGAAGCCAGGGTGCAGTGTGACACAGCGGTGCCTGATTGGAACAAAGGAACCACTGTTGACAGCCCAGAAACTCCTGGAACCAAGGGGCTGGGGTGACACAGCAGGGCCACATGGAACCAAGGAGACCTGTGACATTTAGGAACCTCATGGAACCAAGAGTCCACTATGACACTGCAGAAACAAGGAGACCATTGGGACGTTGTGGAAGCTCACAGAACCAAGCAGCCCTCGAGACACTCCAGGGCCTCGTTGAAGCAGGGAGACCACTGTGACAGTCCAGAACCTCATGGAGCTAAGGCTCTCTTGTGACACAGCAGGCTCCCATGCAACCAATTGTCCATTGTGACAATGCAGATCCCAGGAGACCATGGTTACACTACGGAAGCTCATGGAACCAAGGGTCCATTGTGACAAAGCAAGGCCTTGTGGAACCAAGGAGAGCATTGTGACGTAATGGAACCTCGTGGAACCAAGGACACCATTGTGACAGTCCAGAACCTCATGGGACCAAGATTCCCTTGTTACACAGTGGCACTTGATGGAACCAAGGAGCCACTGTAGCACAGCAAAGCTGCATGAAACCTATGGTCCGTAGCGATACTGCGGATCCAGGGAAACCATGGCGATACCACGGAACCTCATGGAACCAAGGGTCCAGTGTGACCCAGCAGAACCTCTTGGAATCAAGGCAACCATGTCACACTATGGAACCTCATGGAGCCAAGGGTCCGGTGTGTCATTGCGGGGCCTCACTGGAGCAAAGGACATGGTTGATGGGACAGAAGCTCATGGAAACGATGGGATATTGGGACATTGCAGAGCCTCATGGAACCAAGGAGACCACTGTGACACTGAGGAAGAATTATGGAAGCAAGCAGCCACTGTAGAACCAAGGAGAGCACTGTTGACAGTACAAAACCTCCTGGAACTGAGAGGCCATTGTTCTACAGCGAGGCCTCGGGGAACCAAGGGGCCATGGTGACACTGTGGGGCCTCATGAACCAAGTAGTCGTTGTGACACAGCGGGGCTGCTTGTAACCAATTGTCCATCGTGATACTGCAGATGCAAGAGACCGTGCTGACACTATGGCAGTTCATGGAACCGAGAGGCTGTTGTGACACACCAAGGCCTCGTGGCACCAAGGAGAGAGCATTGTGGCAGTGCAGAACTAAGGAGGCCATTTTGACAGTACAGACCCAAATGGAACCAAGGGTCCACTGTTATCCAGCAGGGCCTCGTGGAACCAAGGGGCCCTCGTGAAAGTGTGCAAGGGGCATAATGGAGTCAGGGACACCACTGATACTGAAATCTGCTGGATAGCAACTTTTGAACACAGTTTTGAGGATTTGAGAGCAGGTATTCTTTATTACACCATGGTGGTCACTTGGGCAATCCTTCATCTACTCGAGTGCACTGGCCACCAGGCAATCGGAGCTTTTATCACTCACACTGATGATGTATTCATTAGTTAACCCCACCTGGAATTTATTTGCCATAATTGCACCCCTTCTCACAAGTCCTTCTATGGTTCTTTGGAGTGTGTCTTCAACATGCACTGTCCTTTTTAGGTGACTGCTCTTTGATCCCCGCTTTTGAGGAAGGGCAATATTATTGTTGTGTATAACTTCTGCTTTTGTCAGCCTTGCAGAGCTGAGCTGACATTCTCCTTGCGTTTTGTGCACGCTCCGTTTGCCTCGGCTACATCCTTTGTGCGTTTCTCCAAGACTGTGCTCTTCTGTTCTCTGCCCTTGGTAAGTGTAAATGTTGTTCTGTTCTCCTGTCCTTGTCACAGTGCTCGCCCCACGAGGCGTGTCTGCAAGCCCCTCCAACCCATGGACTTGGGATGGGCAAGTGTTCCTGAGGGAACAGGGATGGGACAGCTGGGCTGGACTGGCCCAAGGGATGTTCCATTCCATGTCACACCACGATCAGCAATCAACTGGGAGAAGCAGGGGCATGGGGGATGGGGGGGGGGGGGGGGGGTGGGGGTGTGTCACCATCTGCCAACACAGGCCGAGGATTGTTCGATCTCAGAGGTGCAAACAGGTAAATAGCGGGGGACAAATCAGTTTATTCAACAACAGCAATGCATTTTTATTGAATGCCAAACAATTCAGTTCCGCTAGAGGGGAGAGATATAGGAAACGGAGTATAGAGAGAGAAAAGGAGGGGAAGGGGGAAGTAGCTACCAACAGACGAGACCAAGGTCATGGTAGGCCAGCCAATGGAAGGGTGGTCATCCGTGGGGAGTACTCAGGGTCTTCTCCAGAGGATCGCTCTTTTGTAGTCCTTTTCCAAAGCGAGTGGCTTGTGGCCAAGAGGCGGGGAGATTTATGGAGCATTGTGTGGTGCTCCAAGAGACAGGTGCGGTCGTGCAGTACATGCAGGCTTCAGCTGGTACCATGACAGCACAGTCCAGTGAGCACAACACACCTGCAAAGAGTCCCTTGGCAAGCACCCACCTCAAGCAGGCCAGAAAACCATTGTCCAGAGTCAACCTGGGCGGGGGTCCTTGAGGTCTTCTTGAGAGGGTCATGAGGCAAAAATGAGGGAAACTTCACACCGACCCTTAGAGTGGTAGATGAGAGGCAGCCCTCAGGAAACGGTGGCCACCCAGAGCTGTTACTCCTAGCAGATTTTGGCTGGGAGCAAGCCTTGTATGTAGTGCTTTTTCAGGGGGAATATCAGTTTCAGCCGTGGGAACCTGCAAAAGGGGCTGGTACTTTTCCATAGGAAGGAAAGCACAGAGCCTTAGTGCTCCAGGAGCTGATGAGAGGCAGTCCTCAACATTCCAGGATCAGCCAGTCTTGCCAGGTGGCCCCCGGGGAGGCCCAGCCAGCCAGACCTGTTCCATGTTGCCTTGGTTCCATGGGGCCTCACAGTGTCACAATGTTCTCCTTGATTCCAGGAGTCCCTGTAGTGTCCCGATATTCTCCTTGTCACAATATTCTCCCTGCTTCTGTAGTGTAAACAATGGCCCCTTGCTTCCCTAAGGTCCTGCAGAGTCACCACGGCCCCTGGGCTCCATGTGGCCCTGCTGTGTAACAAAGGCTCCTTGGTTCTCTGGGCCGCACAGCTTCATCACTGACCCTTGGTTCCATTGGGGTCCTGAGTCTCACAAAGGTGCCCCTGATTGCATGAGGCACCAGAGTGTCAAAATGGTCTCTTTGGTTCCATGAGGTTCCGCAGTGTCCCCATGGTCGCTGTCAGAGGCTGGATGACATCAATGTCCCCAGACCCGTCGGGATGCTCGGAATGCCCGAGTGGGGCCGGGGCTGGGACAGACCTTGGAATGAGGTGGGACAGAACCCCGTCCCCAGCCATGGCCTGGCAGATCTGCCAATCACACAGCAGGGGCAGAGCAAACCCAGCTGTGACTGCCTGAGCCGTCAATCAATCACACAGCAGGGGCAGCGCCCAGCCAGCTCTGATTGGCTGAGCCGTCAATCAATCACACAGCAGGGGCAGCGCCCAGCCAGCTCTGATTGGTTGAGCCGTCAATCAATCACACAGCAGGGTCACCGCCCAGCCAGCTCTGATTGGCTGAGCCGTCAATCAAGCACACAGCAGGGGCAGCGCCCACCCAGCTCTGATTGGCTGAGCCGTCAATCAATCCCACACAAAGGCAATGAAACACAGCAGTGCGTGGTAAGAAAGCAGATGTCCCTGAAAAGAGGAGAGCTTAGAAAACGCTAGGGATTTTAAAAATCGGGCATGACGTCAAGCCCTGGTCTGAATCCTGAAATCTCCTGGGTCTGTGTCTCAGCCACACTGGAAGCCTAGCAGCTGGTAGCTCTCTGCATATCTATCTGGAGATCTTCTGTCTTTCTGTCTCTTTTTTCTCTTTTAACCTTCTTATCCTCTTTTACTGGAATGTTTTTGGGTAGTTTAACATTTTTATGCCTAAAGGTTTCCATCTTACATGGGCCGAGTTAATGATGTTCCTGCTA